>NW_010261491.1:612-3848 GCF_000690775.1 Eurypyga helias
AACGCGGGTGACCGGTACCTGCTCCAGCTCCTGCGATGGGTCCGCTGGGACCTTTCCGAGCAGAGGGAGGAGAGAGAGCCCACGCTGTTGTCCCGGCACTGTGGGGATGCTGCTGTTACGGGAGGGCCCTTCCTGCAGCGTCGCCATCCGACCATCTCGGCAGGAGAAAGCTGTAGCCTAGGGGCTGTGCCGGAGGCTCATGCCCGTCGCTGTGGTGCCATACACAACGCAGGAGCGATGCTTCCCCGGGACATCGTGAATCCTGGCTCCCTGCGATCCCGACTCGCATTCATTACCCCCAAGGGTTAGACTTTGCCACCAGCCTCCGGACTCGAGCATCCTCTCCTTACCGAGAGGGCTCTGGGCTGCCCAGCCGTCCCTGTGTCACGCTGTCCCCTGCTCGGGTGAGCACCCTGGGAACTCCACCCCCGGTCTCTGTGCTGTTGTTCTAACAAAGAGCGCTTTTCTGTCCGCCCTCTGCCACTCACAGCTTCCTTGGGAACTGCCCATCCCTCTTGTGCTAGAACAGAGACTCATAAACCATGACAAGCCGTATCAGTTCCCAGGTGTGCAGCCCTACTCACCAGCTCCGCAGGCAAAGTCCTTCTTGCCGAGGGCCTCCGGTGCTGACCTGGGCTCCAGGGAAGCTGCGCCTCCAGCCTGGCAGCCCCGGGACACGCAGCTCCGTCCCAGGCCACGGCCCCGCAGGGCTCCTGGCCAAGGGCTCGCTCACCGCCTGACCCAGCCCTGCTTACGGTGCCCCTCTCTGTGACAACTGGCCACGGGCCACAGGGATCCCTCCTGGCGCTGGAAACAGGTACCGCCCCGACGCAGCGACGGGCATCGCTGCCTGGGGTGCTCCCTTGGAGCAGCTTCCTGGCTGAAGAGGGAGGCTGTGGAGAAGTGGAGCATTCCCTGGCTCTTCGGCCGTGCGCGTTACGCACCTGTACACCATCGGAAAACTCAGGGGTCTCCAGTGAATCCCACGGAAGGGGCGGTAATAAGACTTCGAGCGTACGCTGTTGGTACGCGTGTTGGCACCGGCGCTTGGGGCACGCGGGAAGAGTGAAAGGAGGGCAGAGGCAATGTGGTTCTATAAAGGGTGGTGGGGATTTGCTGGGGAAGAGATTTTTCTTTTCTTGGTTTGCTGGGTTTTCAAAAATAACGCTGGCGTTTATCCAAACCAGAGCTTTTCATTGTCCCTTGGCGACTGAAAGCCTGCAGTGTCCTGTAGGGAATTACCGCGTGGGCACTGCTGGCACAAGCAAAGGGATTGTGCCTAGTCATCCCATCAGCCCCCAGCGAGACAAAAAACTCTGGCGCTAATTACGGATTTAATAACAAACAATTATCATCAATTCCATCATCTTCGCTCTGGCCCACGAAAGGCAACCTGCTCGCTGGCTCTGTTGCTGGGGGAGCCCAAGGGATGCGCCGCCTGACGCCAACCCAGCGGGTCAGTGGCTAATTGCCTGTGTCTTGGGCCTGGAGGTAGGCAAACAGGTAGCCTGGGCCACCTCAACCATCCTGCCAGCAGCCGTGACGACATCGCTTGGCAACCGGCACCCGGGGGAGGAGGAGACCGAAGGACCGTGAGGTTGAGGTTGGTCTCCACTTCAGGCGACGAGAGCAGGGCGTTCAGGCGTCACGTCAGGTGGCAGTGCTGTAGGGAGTGACAGGACAAGGGGTGACGGGTTTAAATGGAAAGAGGGAGATGGAGATGGGACATCAGGAAGGAATTCTTCCCGCAGAGGGTGGGGAGCACTGGGACAGGTTCCCAGAGTCCTGGCAGGGGTGCAGGTAGCACCCATCTCCATCCTTGGAGGTCTCCCCATGCTCCAGGGTCTTGCTTGGAGCAATCAGCTGTCTCGTGGGCCACCCAGAGGGACCTTCTGGAGACTTCCTGGGAATCTGAAAGAGGGAAGGGAAGGCCTTGAGCTGGTGGAAGCTGGAAACGCGGAGCTGTGTGTGGCTGCCAGAAGGTTTCGGGGAATACAGCCTTTGGGGAGCACGGCGTGCTTCATGCCGGAGCTCCGGAAGGAGGCGTTGGAGTGTTCAGGCTTCACTCGAACTCAGATGTGGCTGAGGAACAGAAACACAATCCTGGGTTTCCTAAAAACAAGACCATTTGAGCCACGAATCAGTGGCAACTGGAGGAATACTGTAGGATTGCATGCTTCGCTCCCAGTGAAGTGCTGTCACCAGCGTGCACATCTGGCATCGCCTTTGCGTCTCCCTCATCCCGCATTCCCCCTGTTTTGCATTAGTTCTGGCACACTTTCCGCTTCTGGAAACTACACTGCCACGTTTTCTGGCTTCGGGGTTTCACCTGCACAGTCAGCATGTGTTTTCCAGACCCGTGTTCTGTTATTGCCAGCACTAGGCTTCAGCTCTTTTCATGATGTAGTACAGTAACTTGCACGGATTTTTAGGATCTGAGGCTCGGGGGTACATCGCCTTCTGACTGGCTCACGCCGGATTAATGGTTGTATGGACTTGGTTGGACCCAGTGGCTGTTTGTGTCTCGTGCTGCATCTCTTACAGTAGAAAACGGGATTAACTTTCCGTGTTGCAGAAATACTAAACCCGCAGCCCTGATTATCTAAGTACGTAAGGAAGGAACACGCTGTATGGAGAGGGTTAGTGCTTTACCAGAGCCCCTGGTATGGCTGGGGAAATGTCACACCTGAAGAGCCTTTGTTTCTGGAATAGTCCCTGCTCCCCCAGCGATATCATGTGGCCAAATCCTGTCTCTACCATAAATCTCTGCTCATATCCTTAGAGCATCGTGGCTGCAGCCCCACTGTGTATGTGTGAGGCGAGCGACGCTGTTTCTGCCCACTGAGAAAAAACACGGCAGGTCTGGAATCCCAATTAATTGTCTTAAAATAGTCTCGTGCTGCCGCTTATGTAAACGTTGATGGGATGAGGGATCCCCTGTGTGAGAGATGTTCGTATTCCTTCCTTCGGGTGTACATAACGGCGTGTTGAGGGAGAAGCCCCTGCCCTGAGCTGTCGATAACACGCGGAAGCCCCAGCCGTACCCAGGATGCTCCGGCCAAGTGCACGTGTGGAGCTCTACTGAACTGCAAGCAGGGGTGAAAAGCTGAGATGCCATAGGTAGGTAATGCTGCGGGGGGGCTCTTAACATTTGCTGGAGCAGCGTTTCGTGTCGCTCTAACACAGAACAGGCGGAATATGAACTGTTGTGTTGCCCACGTAGCTCCGCAGAACCG
>NW_010261491.1:3992-6134 GCF_000690775.1 Eurypyga helias
GTAAAGCCGTGCCTGGAAACCTGCAGGGCGGTGGGGCTGCTGCTCCAACGGATGAACCGCAGTCGGTCAGGTCTGGCCTGGGAAAGCAGCACCTTGAACCTGCTGAAGCCTCGAGTGGACAGCAGGAGGAAATTCTTCCCGCAGAGGATGGGAGCACTGGGACAGGTTCCCAGAGAAGCTGTGGATGCCCCATCCCTGGGAGTGTCCAAGGCCAGGCTGGATGAGGCTTGGAGCAACCTGGGCTGTGGAAGGTGTCCCTGCCCCTGGTAGGGGGTGGCACTGGGGGGGCTTTAAGGTCCCTTCAGCCCAAACCAACCCATGGTTCCGTGATCCTGTGAAAGCCGGCTGTGGGCAGCTGCTGGAGCAGTGCCTGTGGCACGTCCCCATGGCACGTCCCTGCGGTCTGTGGCCCCGGCACCGGCAGCCCCGTCCCAGCTCTGCGGGGGTACTCGGGAGGAATTAAATCCGGTTAGGGTGGCGGTGCCCTCAGTGGCACCAGTGACACTGTTGACCCCTTGAGGTGTTGTCCCCCTTGGGTGCTGTGCGCAGGGTGACGCACATGCAGCCCTGGCAGGGCCACCTCCCCCTGCAGAACGCGGCAGCTGTCATGGTACGGGTGGGATTTTGAGCTGGCGATCGCTGCCGGAATCGATGAATGCCACACACCCCTCGTACCGTACGGCACATCCAGCAAGAGCTGATGTGTTACCCCCTTCAGGAGCCAGTGCTTACGGCAGGCTTCTCCCCACGCTTTTCCAAACCCCACGGTCCAGTTCCTGAGCCACCGCGCCGCGCAGTTCAGCCCCTTCAGGTGTCCTCTTCACAATTCATTTATTTTTTCCAGATTTTTATGCATTTATTCAGCCTGTGCCGAACAGGGGTGATTGTTTACCGCTGGAGCACGTGGCAGAGAACCCGGCTTGGCCGGTGCTCGGCCGTCTGGAGGCACCTCATTCGTCTTGTGTTTGCCTTGACCGTAAGTCATAAGCCACCATGGCAGCTCAGAAATGCTCCCTATTTCTTCTGCTGGAAAAGTACATAATTCTGCAAAACCAGCACACAAATAAAGTGTAAACATATACTTCAGTATTTTTTCTGCACTTTTGATTAAATGAGAATCAACCATTTGGGAAGATTTTTCTCCTTCCCAGGAACTGTTTGTAGTTCCAAGCCTTTTCCTCCTGCAGTTTCAGCTCTCCATACTCCTCCATCTTCAGCATTCCCACTCCCTGTGGCACGGAAGTCAGGGACTGGCCCCAGACTGGGCTACTCCCAGTTTTACTGCCCTAACAAAATGCAAAAGGACAGCTCTGTGACTGCCAACGCAGAGCCACACTCTGGGCTGAGACCTCACCCATGGCTACGGGCACAGACTGCCCCTTGGAATGGGAATAGGATTATTCCAGGTAGTTCATTGCATTAGGAACAAAGTTGTTAATTAAAGCAATTGACATTACGTGATGTGTGCCCAAGAGCTCTGTGGGATTCGGGTGTGATAGTGCCAAATGACTAACTGTGGCCTACGCTTACACCGCTGGTGCCGGAGTCCTCGCCTTAAGGGGCTCCGGGGGTCCCACATGCTGCCGAAGGGCAGTCGGGCGTCACGCCTTTTGGTGCTGATGACCTTAGTGATATCTCCAGTATTCCCAAACCCAGTACGGAGCAGGGGCAACGAGGATTTTGTATGGGAAGAGATCACCCACCGGTGTGTGATATGGTGAAGGGATAGCGCAAGGAGAGCTGAGGGAAGTACGACCTCAGGGCTGGATTTCGTTTGTCTGTTGGTACTGGGGTTTGGGGAAGCGGAGTTGGAAAAAACCCTTCATGAAAGTTTTATCCACTGTCAGCTTTCTCACCATCAAAGAACGGCAGCAATGCTGCTGGGTTATTTAAATAGACCCCCAAGTGCCCACCGAATCTACTCTGCAGAGCTACTGGGAAACCCAGTTGTTTCAAGCTGCTGCTTAAGAAAAATCCAAGTGCAGGCGGAAATAGTGTGGTGAGCAGCTTTTCCTTCAGGAACCTGGCTGCGCTTGTTTCCACGGGATTCTCTCAGACATGGCCCCGGCCTTAAGGTCTTGCAGGACCTGCCTGGAGAGGCCCGCAGGGTGGCTGCGGGTGCCAGCAGCCCCGTGCCCCACT
>NW_010261492.1:0-1385 GCF_000690775.1 Eurypyga helias
GGCGGGGAGGAAGGCTGCAACGCCAGGTGAGCCCCCGGCCTGCGCAGAGGGTGACCTTGGGGTGAGGACGCATCTCGGGAAGTTGCCTTACCCTGGGAGAAAAGGGGGTACCAGTAACCCCTGTCCCCGTGGCTCTTCTGAGGTCTCAGCAACACTCAAGCGGTGCTTAAAGAGCTCTAAGACCGCCAGTGTGGGGTTATTTGTTGTGTTTTTCATATATGGTAAGAATAATTTGGGGCTGGAGAGACACTTTGCTGCTCCAGCTGGTTGTTGGGGTTATTCCAGTAATGCCCAAGGGGTGGGAGCCAGCAGGACAAGGCTGCTGAAGGCAGTTCACAGCCTCCGTTACTGGGACCAAACCAACCATCGCTTGCAAATTACCGTCGTGTTCCTGTAGCGGGAGCTGGAGCACTGCTTCAGTTTTGGAGGGGGATGGGAGAAATGGGTGTTTTTTATAATTTTCCCAAAATCTACTTTGAAAACATTGCCCTTTCTGCTGAAAGAAATCCTTCCGGAGCTGTTCCCACGGGTCCAAGAAGCACCCAGAGGGACAGAGCTGGGCTTGTGTCCGACCTCGCTTCTCCAACAAACCTGCTGCCCTCGTGTGTCTTCACCTCCAGAAACCAGCCGTGTCGCGCTGCGGGCAGCCGCCGGGAAGGGCGCGTGAGCTGGAAGTGGTGCACTAGCAGCAAGAGAAACGCTCGGAATAACGCAGAGGCCTGGTAGGACTCGCAGACGCCCGCTCTGCTTCTCGCTTAGCTGACATGGAATCCCTGCGCGCCTGCGTGTCGGGGCAGCTCAGAGCTGCGCGGTTCCTGCCACGAAGGAGAGACTAAAGGGAGCGTGTTTACTGTAAAATAAACATCGCCAGCAAGCCAACCCATTTATCTGGTCAGGGAGGTCATTCTCTTTAGCTGGATGGCTAAATATTTGCCTTGCTTCTCTCTATGAGTGGGAGAATGGGGTTCGGGGCGGCAAACCTCTGAGCAGCGGGAATTGCTGGCGTAGGCACGCTCTGATGGTTTTGTACGTGCTCCGTATTTTTCTCCTCCAAATCCTCTCCTGCCCGGGCTGGGCAGGAGCATGGGCATCATGTGAGAAGAGGTACCGGGGTGCTCTGAGCTGGGTTAGCTGGGCTCTGCGTCCCGGGAGGGCTCCCAGTTTCCCCGCTGCGTGATGGCACGGTTGGCTTTGGTCTGCCCTGGTTGGCTTTTCCAGCCTGGGGATGGGCCCGGATTGAGAGGCCTCAAAGGAAATTTCTCTTCTGGGAAGTGGCACATCTCTCTGACCTCCTGGAGGTAGATTTCGGTCTTGCTCAGTTAATACCCCGAGGCCTCAGGTTTGGGAGGTAGCGCCAAGCGCAAACCCGGGTTTAGTGTCTCCTC
>NW_010261492.1:1421-7472 GCF_000690775.1 Eurypyga helias
GGCACTATGAATGTTGCGTTTGCAAATCAATGAGGTTTCCAGCTCTAAGGATGTACTGCAGCGTGGGGGGAGATGCAGGGAGAACCACCCGCAGTGTTCATAAAGCCACTTCCCCGCGCTGTGCCTGCACAGGGGCTTTGCTGTGGGCAGTGGGTCCCGGGGCTGTGTCGGTGAGAACTGGCAGCGTGGGCAGCCGTGTGTAGCCAAGGCCAGGAGCTCGGGCTCACGAGAGAAACTGCATCACCTCTGGCAGCAACTGCGACCGGGCTGTGACTATTTCTTACTTTTTCAGTGCCTTGAGACACAGGAAGCAAGCTGCATGGCGCAGACCGGGTTTTCGGAAACACCAAGCACTACACGTGCCCTTGACGCGTTTTCTTTCGCCTCATTCCGAGGGTGGATGCGTCAGGCCTCTCCTTTGCGGGCTGTGGTGGCATCGGTTACGTGTCTTGCTCGTGTCGGACCTGAAACCCACATCCAGGTGGTGCTTTGCTTCTTGCATCTTGCAGGTTAGAGAACTCCTTGAGTTTCAAAGCTGAAAGTGCCCCCGGAGCCTGTGCGGTGGGAGCGGTGAGCTGCAGCGTGCAGGTGCGGTGGGTCTGGCCGGGGGGCTGCCGCCTGCCTTGGGCTTCCCTGCTGCAGAGAGGGGCTGGGGGTCGGGGCTGGTTTTATGACACCGAGCAGCACAACCAGCCATACAAGTAGCTGTTGCGCGGTGGCAGGGTACCCTCTGATGCGCAGCCCCTGCCAGAGCTTCGACGCCAACGCAGCAAGGATTGCTGCCTCCCCGGTGGTGTCACGGGGCGGCCCGCCCGTGTGAGCTAAAAGGCTCGTTTGCGGTCGTGACACCTTCGTCGGTGACGAGGCATAGAGCCCACACCCTCGGTGTTTTGCCAGCCGCTCGGTGTTCTTCTTCTGCTACGTGAAAGCTGGTTCTTCCTCGGGGCAGGCGACCTCCCCTCTGTGTGGGGTGGCGATGGCAGGAAAGGCAGCCCGCTTTCTGCCCGGAGGGGATGGGGACCTTGGTCAGGACGTTTCCAAAGGAAGGGGGACAGTGCTGCAGTGCTGGGGGTCCTGCTGAGAGCGTGAGCGTGTCGGGGGTCCGGCAGGAATACCGGAAGTCAGGGTTTTGCGTGCGTATATAACTTGGTTTGGGTACCGAGCCTCTCCGCTTTACCAGGGCTCATTTTCAGAGGGGTTTGCCGAGCAAAGCAGGGACAGGGATTTCTTTGCTGGCCCAGAGTCTCGTACCGCAGCCCGTGCTCTGATCACGTCCCTCCCAACCTGAATTGACCTGGGTTATCCCATGACCCTGTCATTGTGAACGCAGCCTCCCATGGGATAGGGAAGGAGAGGAGCTTGAGAGCTGGTGGCTGCTGTCCCCCTTCCCTCCCCCGAGGGAAAGCCAGGGGTGCTCAGGGTCACTGCCGGGCCCTCAGCCCGTAAGCACCAGCCATCCATCAAAGCGTTCCCAGAAGAGAGGGTAAACTCCAGAACAAATACATCGCAACTTTGGAGGATATAATTCGCATCCTCTGTGCCGTAATTTTGCTGCTGTTTATCTGATTTGTAGGCCTGTTCTGTTATTTAAGTCCCTGTTATCCTTGATGTTCAATATACGACTCTATGTACTCGGCTGTAACTTGAGCATGATGTATATGCACTCAGTACCGTAATGGCACGTGGCCATTGCGCTGTAAATATGTACCATGAATAGAGAGGCTATTTTTTGCATGCTTTTGTACTCTAGGACTGAAGAGAAAATGACAATAAAGCCCACGGAAACGACGCCCAGCGTAAGTGCGGTTCCTGACAGGGTGCGTGCTGCCGGCTCTCGTGTGCTCTCTGCTGTCCGAGCCCTCCCTGTGCGTTTGGCTACAGCGAAGAGGGGCTTACAGGGCTGCCTCCACGCCTTTCGTCCCTGCCCTGTCCCTCTTGGGCTTTTCCCTGGCCGAAGAGGCTCAGGGACCCCTCCTGCTTCCCTACCACATCACCGGCTGCTGCAGCATCTTGCTGTCATGTGGCCCATGAAGTTTTTTTGCCTTAATTCCATTTGCTTCCAAAGAAACGTTCTATTTGCTTTGAAAAAGCGTATCGGGCCGGGCTAGAGCTGACTCAGCACAGTCCTGGAAACCACAGCAAGTCCGGGGCTCGTCCGGTGCCGCTGGACTGTCCGGCTGATCCCGGGGACCTTCCTGCAGGTGAGGCAGCGCAGCGGCACCGCTCTCTTCTTGTAACACCAAAAAGCTACAGCCCAAAGGGGATGCCAGACCGAAGCATCTGTCTGCTCGCCTGTCCCTCAGCCCAGGTAGCGGAGCTGATCACGCACGGGGGTGTGCGTTGCCAGCAGCCCCCGCGGCCGAACGTGAAAGGACCCGTGGCACAAAGTACGGGCAGGGAACTGGCTGTAGTCGGGTCTGTTCACCAGGATGTCATGGGCATCATTTGTTCTCCTGCCACCGTCACAGCCTGTTCCCCAGGACGGCAGCGAGCTGCCCAGCAGGAGCCGAGTCTCCCCGAGCACGAGGAGCAGCCGGGCCGTGTGTCCCCTGGCACAGCTCATGGCGCAGGGGTACAGGTCCCCATCGCTAAACAAACCAGCCTCAGCCCCTCCTTCCCACAAGCCCATGTCTTTGGCATCACAGTCAGGGCACAGAAACGAGGACTCCCAAACCATTCCAGCCAGGGATGCTCCAGGGCCTCAGCCGTGCCCAGACAGCAAACGGAAATGGAGAACACTCGGAGGCGCTGTATCCTGAAGTGTGTTTTTCCAGTAGAGCTGAGCTGCTTGCTCTTGCGTTGTCGGGAGGGGACGCGCTGAGGGAGGAATGCTCCGTTTTGCCAGATGACCCACGGTGTTTCTAGGTGGGCTTTGCCGTTTTCCCTGCTTTTCCAAAGTCTCCAAGTGTTGGCACAGCTTTGGAAATCTCTGACTTCCCATCTCTCCCTCCCTGAGGAAAGCAGAAGCCCCCTTTGTGCCCTGAGCCAGTTGTTGTCTGCCAGGAAGCTCAGCCCATGGCATGAACGACCTCTGAACCGCCTCTAACAATTGGGCTGGATGAGCTTAAAGGTCTTTCCCACCCTAAAAGTTCCTGTGATGCAACGTGAAGATCCTCGCCCCTCCCCCGACAGCCGGTGGAGGATGAGGAGGCACGTCTGTGCTTCGCATTAGGGTGTTACAGCCTCATTTTCCTGTCCTGCTCGCAGCAGCACACCAAGTCGACGGACCGGTGATTCCCAGCAGAGCACACCCAGACAAAAACCTGCTGTTTATTTTGCAGAGGCTGAGCAAAGAGCACTTTGTGGCCCCGTTACTTGTAACGAAGGATCTAGCCGTCGGCAGCATCTCACTGCAGCCCCATCTGAAACAGGGAGGGGGTTTGCTTGAATTTTACCAGCCATGTATCATTTCTCACCTGGGGATGTTTACCCCTAACAAGTCCAGCCTTTGCAGTTCTAAGGGAATGACCCTCTCGGGGCTGGCGATGGGGAGGGATGGCTGTGGCTCTCCCAAAATCTGGGCAGAACTGGCCGGGACAGGGCAGCTGCGAGGGGCAGGGGCTGACTCGGTGCTGGAAAGGGGGAACGAGCTCCATCACCAGCTCCTGCGGGCTCAGGGCAGCCACTGAACCACCCCAAACTTAGAATCATAGAGCCCCAGAACGGTTTGGGTGGGAAGGGACCTTAAAGCCCATCCAGTCCACCCCCTGCCATGGGCAGGGACACCTTCCACCAGACCAGGTTGCTCCAAGCCTCATCCAGCCTGGCCTCGGACACTTCCAGGGATGGGGCATCCACAGCTTCTCTGGGCAACCTGTCCCAGTGCCTCCCCACCCCCTGCAGGAAGAACTTCTTCCTGATACCTAATCTAAACCTCCCCACTTTCAACTTTTCTCTCCCCCAAGCTGGTTTCTGGCACACCAGCACCAAACTACTGACCGAAGAGCCAAAACCTGCTGTGGGGTTCAGAAAAACATGCCCAGGTGACCCCCAGTGCCACAGCAATGGGGCTGAACCCACTGCAAGCAGCCCCACGGAAGGAAGGAAAACTGGTCGGTGAGAGGGCCCGGCAGAGGCTGGGATGTGCAACCGGGACATCGGGGACTCGTCCATGCCCCAGCACTTTTCCTGGATTAGTGCTGTCGCCCGCTCCCACGCCGGGGGGGTCAACACCAAAGCATTCCGTCAGGGAGTAAACCAAACTTTGAGGCACACAACTGCTTGTTCCCTGGGGAGGTGTCGGCCTCCTGGTCCCACCCCGGTGGGTCACGTCGCTGCCACCATCGCGCGTCCAGCCCCGGACACGGTCGGCCCGGACACGGTCGGTGACGTGTCCCAGGCCGGTAAACGCCCCCGGCTGCCCTCGCCCGGTTTGGAAAGGGTTTCTCTGTGTGTTCCTGGTTGTTTTAGGATCTTGCTGGGGACTCGATTTGGATTTTGATCCAGCCATGTAAATGGCTTGAAAGCCGCTCGCCCTCATTTTCTCTTAAATAGACTGTGTTTAACATGGATTTTTTGAGCAGTAAATTATAATTTTGTGCTTATTATAATATTCATTAAGAACTGAATTCTGCTGTAGCATTACACCAAACACTAATTATTAGAAATGAAGGTGACAGGAGGAAATAATACGCTGAATTGTGTAAGTAGGAGTAATAACAGCCTGGGAGGGATAAGCAAGGCAAAGCAGTGGGAGAATTCCCTTTCCGCAGGGAAATGAGCGGTGACAAAATCCCCAGAACCAGCTGTGTGGGAGCCACGGCAGCCTGGGCAGAGGGTGAGGTGCTGGGGAGCTGCCGGGGGGGAAGGGGACAAAATTAGCCAGAGCTGGTGGTGGGTGTGGGAACAGCAAGCGGAGGGGTCGCAGGCGTGGGACCGTCAGGTCCAAAGTGTCCGGTTTTGGGACATCCCCGCCTGGCAGGATCCATATGGGCTCCAAAAACTCAGCCTTGCCTCAACATTATCTCTCTAGTTCGCTTGCAAAGTTTATTATTTTAAAATTTAACTTACTAAATTAGGTTTTGGGGGTTTTTTTCTTCTTCTTCAGGGTGAAGTTCTATTTCCTACGATGACTTCCAATGAAAAGACGGGAAGTCGTTTCTGCCGGGCCTGATGCGAGACGCCAGCGCGCGTCCCCGCGAGCTGCTGGGTACTGGTAAGCGGTTGCTGCTCGGGCTCTGGGCACGGTCCTGCTACAGACAGGTGGTGGTTTTAGAGCCAAAGCCCTGAGTCACAGCCAAAGCAAAACCAACCCCTGCATCACATTTTTGATGGCAAGTTTGGCCCCGGGGAGCCGCGATGGCCACTGCAAACTGACTGCAGCGGTGGTAGGGGGATGGGGCAGGATGGCCAGGAAGCACCCAAAGCCGTGCCAGGCTGGGCGAGGGACGTGTTTTATCCTGTCCCCAGTGATGGGAGAGTCAGCAGCCCTCAGGGGACACAGCCCCTGGGGAGCAACCCCGGTATCAAGGTGACCCTTTATGGTTATCCATGCTGACCCGCTGCGCAGCCACCTCCAAGACTTCGCTCCCTCCCTCTTCCCTGTGATTGAGCTGGGGGGGGAAATTCTTACAGTGACAGTGAGCCCTTTGTTGCCAAACATTTCCAGGATTTGTCTTTTCATCTCCCTGAGTAGGGAAAAGCCGTTTACCATGTTCTTTTCTAAAGCAATTTCCAGGGAGTTCCAGCCAGCATCAAGCCCTGACGGAGCTTCCTCGCTCGAGTCAATCAACATTTTGCCATGAACGCCATCCGGATGCCCGTTTTCCTCCGCTCCCCATTTCTGTTAACGCAGGGGCTGAGACGCAGGGGGAGGTTTCTCAGGGCTGTGTTTTGGGAAGGGGGGATCTGGCCCAGCCAAAATCCCTGTGAAAGAATTTTTTTTGGCATAACAGGGCGTTTTTTCTGCCCTCTGTCATTATAACGGGCTGGTGTCGCGTGAGCGGCTCCTCCCTGCCCTGTCAGTCTCCAGCCCTGCTGCAGGATGGGGACAGGACTGTTGTCCCAAAAGCAGGATCGTTCCCCCGATGTGCAATCAACCACACCACACCC
>NW_010261492.1:7525-10244 GCF_000690775.1 Eurypyga helias
CCCCCCCCGCCCCCCGCCCGCTGCCGGCGAGGGAGGGAGCAGACCTGCCGCCCGCTTGAGGTGAAGCAATTGAAGTGTGGGGCTGCCACTGGCATTTCCTGCCTGTAATTAAAGCTTTTAATGAGGAGGCATATGGTAACCCCCAACCCCCGCCGCCCCAGCTGCCAGGTGTGGGTTTATTAACGGCTGCTAATTACACTGTATTCGGCGTAGATGGAGGGCTGCGTCGCCCAGCCCCGAGCGCTCGGCTGTGAACGCTGCCAAAACCATCCTTGATTGCATTTATCCTGCTTCCCCTTGCGCTGGGAGCTGACTCCCCAGGCGTTTGCAGGGCGGTTTGGGGACACCCCCACCCCTGGGACACAGTGCTAGATCCTTCCCGCTCCACCCGACCCCCTCCTCCATGTGTGGGGGCTGCAAATCCGGCTGCGCATCCTCTCCGCAGCCAGTGAGTGCTTTTTATTCCCAGGGGTGAGTTTTGGTGGAAACCTGACGGTCCTTTCCCCATCCCCACGTGGGACGAGTTAATTTCTACCTGATTCCCTGTTGTTTCCTCCTCTGAACTCCAGCTTCCGCAGAGACCAGCGTTCACTCCACAGGTCTGGAGCTCCACATCCTCTGTGAGGATTCCAGGAGCGGCCACCGAGCCTCCCGGGTCTCCAGCCGCACATCAGAGCGACAGACAGGTGGAAGATCCGGGTTTTACCAGGCTGATCCCGCGTGGAGTCTTCCCAAGTCGGGGAAGAAAGAACTGCAAAGTGCCTTTTATGCTTTTCTCGCTTCTTTTTAATTGCAGTAACTTCTAAATTACTCACAGGTTTAATGTCTGTCAAACGTCCGTGCTAGCTGAAAGATGGCATTAGGAAAAGCAGGAATTACTATTGATATTTCATGGTATGTCTGTGCCAGAGGTTCAGAACTGCTGAGGCCAACAGAGAGGTGCACAGAGGCTGCCAGGGATTTGGAATCAAGATGGAATAAGCTTAAATAAGTAACTGCAAAGAACTGAAGCCTGTCAGCCTTGACACTGGCACAGGAAGATCTGATTAAACGTGACTAAACTGAAGTTTGTAATTCAGCAGAAAAAGGACAATGGACAACAAAAATAAAAGCAAACGAAAGCCCATGGAAAGCAACCAAAGCTGAAGTAGGACGCAGGGATGGAGTTGCTCATTTCCCCCCGTCGTTCTGTATCAGACTGGGGAGCAGCACGCTGTCCTGGCGTAAAGCCAACACCAGCCACCTCATCGCACGCACACGGAGTGGTGGGTAACCCCCAAATCTCAGACACGGGGGGGTGAAATTCAGTATTGATGCAAATGGATCTATTTCCCATCAGAACCTTGGCAACCGTATCACCGTCTCGCTCTTCTCTGGAATTCCCAGTTGGTGGTTTTTAAACACGGCGAACGGCACGAGAGGCTGCCGGTGCTGTACAGCTGTCAGGAAACCGGGACACAGTCCCCATGGCCTCGCTGCCAAAAACATCGACTGTTACCTGAACCTGGGTCAGGCTGGAAACACTCACACATTCTTACAGGCCTTAGGCTGGTTTTGTTTTAATTAATCCTTAACTTAAGCAAATGCTATGCCATGTTCAGTCATTGTTCCGAAGGGCAGGATAAGCTTCACAGTGAGCTTATCCAATACAAAATTCATTCCCAAACACCACTTTCAGGGTTATATCTCCCAGAAAAACAAAGCTTTTTTTCCTCTCCCTACTATCCTTCGGTGACGCTAAACAGGTACAAACAGAAGCAGTTCAACAGCTTTTAGTTTAGATCCTGGCAGGATTAGAGGAGTGCGGGATGAGGGGAGACTACTGAAAGGATACCTATCATTTTAAGCAAGCTGTCTAAATTATTTGTGTTGCTTTTTCAGCATTCCCATTACTGATAATGCTTCTTCATTTTGTTGCTTTTCTCTTCAACATCTTTCAGCACATCTTGCAGTTTCTTCGAGTTCTGTGTCAAGAACGCAAAGCTTTCTCTGAAGTTGCTGATTCCATGCTCCCTACAGATATTCTCAAGCCCATCAAACCATTGCAGTATCTTCTCAAGCTCGGCCTGCACAGCCTTCTGTTCCTCCAGTTCCGCCCGCAGCGCCTGCCCGGCAGACACCTCGGCCCTGTACTGCTGCTGCACCTGATGGATCTCATCCTGAAGCGCTTGGAACTGTTCTTTGCTGTAGGAGTACTGCTCATGGACCTTGTCCTCGGGAAGGAGCACGTTCTTAGGGATGGTTAACACCAGCTGCAGAAGCACTTCTTCCATTTTACTGAAGAGTTTGTCAAAGTGCTCCTTCATGAAGAGAAGAAATTTCTCCGTGCTTTTGCGGATTTGGGAGGGGCTGATTTTGCAGTCGGGAAACGTGTCCAGCTTCCTAAGGATGACACTCTCGACCACCAGCATCATTTCGAAGAGGTAGTCCTGGAACGCGATGTAGATGCGCAGCATGCACGTCTGGGGGGTGAAGCCAAAGAACTGCGCTTCGTAGGCCATGGGACTGACCGACATGGTGGCGGATGACAGCCGGTAAGGGCAGGACAGAGAACGCGCGGCCCGCGGGGAGACGGGCCTTGCTGTGAGCAGGAAGGCCGAGCCCGGAGCTGAGGGGAAGCTGGCCCAGCGCAGCCGCGCTCTCCCGTGCTGTTACCCGAGGTGCCGGGGCCGCTCCTCCCGCTCTAGTGCCACAGGCCGAGGCTGGTGGCCGAGGCTGC
>NW_010261493.1:0-59664 GCF_000690775.1 Eurypyga helias
TCATCACGGTGGGGTGCCTCAGCTGGTTGAAGAGCGGCTGAGACATGGCCACTTTGGAGAGGACCTGGTTGAGGACGGTGGCGGCAGCTGGGTTGTTGGTGACAGCGGTCTGAGCCAACTTCAGCCTGTGGAGCGTGAGCTGCGCCTGGAGCTGCGCCAGCTGCAGGCTCGCCGGCGAGGGGAGCAGGGGGCTCGGGGCGCCGACGGAGAATGGGTTCTTCTCCAGGAGCTTGGCAGCGCTGCAAAGGATCGGGATCTGGGTTAGACAAACTCGTCTGACGTCTACCTGTGCTCGCCTCCCACTAAAGCCTGCCGTGGGATACACGGCCACTTCTGCTGGCCTAAATAAGCTAAATTTAGATAATTTAGCTTATCTAAACCCAGGGGAAGCCAGGTGGTGATTGACAACGTAGCCATAACCCATCATCTTCCCTTCCACATCCGCTGCCAATTCCTTTAACTCAAAAAGTGCTAGGGAAACAACCATGCCAAAGATATCTCTTGAAAACCCCCACTGCATCCCTCATCAACCTCTGGATCAGGCCTCCAGCTCATTTTAGGTTCCCGTAGGACTCATGCTTCTAATGCAGACCAGAAACAGGGACAGCACAAGCCTTCCCACGCCATCCCCAAATCTACAATTTTTCCTCCTTTCTGTACTTTGTGCAACCTCCAGCCTCCCTGCTGAGACATCGCTGGTCCTGACCGATTTTGTGACGTTACCACTACTCCCTTTTCCCACAGAGCAGTGGAATGTGAAGAAAAGGACATCAAATCAGACTGTAAAGCCAGCCCCATAGGCACTTCACACCTAGCACATCTGGCTGCATAAAGCAAAATGAAATACACCACATGCATTTATTTTAATTGTTTACAGTTCTCAATTAATCTGTAAGGCAGCCTGTTCCTTAACAAACTCTATAGTTTCCCTGTTGTGCAGATGCAAATACAGAGGAAGAAAAAAAGAAAATTATTTGCCAGAAGCTGGAGCAACTACGAAATTGTCCTGAACAGTTTTCCCAGTTCAGCTGGAATGTAAGGCAAAATTTCTGCCATGCCAGCTGGGGAAGGCAAGTTTTTTATACTATCCAGAAATTAGAGGTGCACTGAGTGTTCTCCTTCAAGTCTCGCACATGGGATGAATAAATGATGACAAGATTGCCTGCTTGAATTCCAGGGCTGGGAAAATAGGAGATATTTTCAGGCATATGGTGGTTCCTGGCTTTGGGAGGCACCTTTAGGATACCTCACCAGTTCACAGCAGCACCACCAACCCTTCCTCCCCCTACCCCGTCACACCCTGCAAACATAAACCAGGAAAAATAAATCAAAATAGGTCAAGTCTTGCAAAATTATAAGCAAGCAAAATGTTATAATGGAAAATTCCAGGTAGCTGCACCCACCCTGCTTTCACTACCTCCGCTGCACCCTTCCATGATGCCTCCTGCATCATCTGTGGAAAAGCCAGCCTGGTCCACATGTTTGTACACCGCGGTACCTCCTATGTCATGCTGCCTACGCTTGGATACCATCCACCACATTTGTGCCCCCACCAGAAAAACGTTAGCCATCATTTTTTCCGCCAGCAGGAGCCTTTGCTCACAGACGGCACAGCTCCTTGGCACATTACAAATGGCTGTTCGTTCTGAAAACGAGAGCAGAGAGCACTCAAACAACAGGGATGTGGGCCAAAGCTCAATTAATTTATATTGTAAAAATGTATCGAGTTTCAATTCAGGCCTTTCAAAGCAGCAGGAGCTATGCATCAACCGCCACGCAACCCTCACTGTTAATAATTGGCCAATTTGCTAAACTGCATGGATGAAGTTGTAGTTAATGATATATGTCTTGTCAGCATGCTACATTTGAAAACCACAAATTAGGAAAACATCTGCTTAAATCCAAAGTATGACTAAGAGAAAATGAATGGGTTTCATATTTAACGTTTAACTTCCACCAGCAACTGCAAGGCACATCTGTCTCCCAAAACACAAAACGCCGTTTGGATAAGTGCATCGTTATGCAGTGATGAGACTCCCTGCCAGCGCAGGCTGACACCAGCGCGCTTCAGAGCCGAGGTGCCTTTTGTTTCCCATGTGGTTTCCATCGCTTACCCTCCGACTTGCACCTACAGTTTGCTATAAATCTGATTACGCCTGGGAGTCAGGGCACAAGTACAGCCAAAGCAATGCGGAGGCTCTCAGAAACCCCGGCCCGTGAAACCTGGAGGACCCACAGAAGCTGCCGAGGAGCCCCATGGCACGCGAGGAGCTCTGCAATCAGAGGATCCCGCGCTGGCACACACGCTGCCAGGGGACGTGGCACGACCCTGTGCCCGGGCTGTGTTGTGCCACCAGCATTGGCGCATCCTGACTTAGAACGTGCTGCGTGGGACCTGCCAGAGCCCTGACAACTGTTGAAATTTATTGCTGGTTATACCTTTTATATGCTAAGTAAGCTGTAAAACACTTTCTTCAAGTTTTATAGAGCATGCAAGTAAGAACTGCCTGGTGGTCTTAAAATAAAAAGAAAAGCCAGAAGCCAGCAGATGATGTTTTCAGGCTCAGAAGCCACAGATGACTCCTGTTCCCAGCAATCTAATTCCACTGTGCTGCCAGCCTACGCAGCAGCGTGCATATCCCGACAGCTGCAGCCGCTTCCCAGCTCTGGTGGCTACCTGCTGGATGTGGGCATGGGCTCCTCTCTCCAGTGAAACCACCTCACTTGAAGCCCTGAAGCTCGCTCAGCCTCCTCGCGCTCTGACCAACTGTGGGGCACTAAGAACCCCCCCATCCCATACGTAATGCCCTGACAGAGCTCCCCGTGGCTGGGCACGGGGTGCGCTTGCTGCTCCCCAGCTCTGCCATCATCCCTGGGCTCTGCAGCTGGGCACGGGGAAGGCAAGGGCAGAGGTCGCACAGCTCTGGGGTCCTGCTGCGGAGCGGCGCAGCACCCTGCTCCCTGTGCCTGCCCGACTGCAAGGCAGGGAGGGCTGGGGGGCTGCAGGGAGCCTTACCTGCAGCACAACGAACACCCTAAGAAGCTGCAGCCTCCAAGCCGCTCACGGAGGAGCAGAATTAGCAAGGAGGCACGCTCCCATGTGCTGATAGGTTTGGGAATAGCCACGGCTTCAAAATGCAGCTGCCTGTTATGAATTCCTAAATCTCAGGGTGCTTCGGGTTGCACGCTCTAGCCTCCCACAGCAGAAACGGAACGTTTTATCATCTAATCCAGGCAAAGAAGGAAGGGCACGTTCACGGGTCACTGGGAAAAGCAGATAGGCATACAGGAGGCTGGGAGAAGAGCTGTGTATAAAGCGTCTTCCAGAGTGACACCCAAGTTTGAGGATTTCTGTTCTGTTATGGAATACTGGACAGAAGAGACGTGCACGGATTTGAAAATTTCTTTCCCTCTTTCTGTTGTACAATCGTAACATTTCTGTACTTGATAACAACATGTTGTAACTGACCCCGCTACAGGTTTACTGAACTGCTGGAAACGGCGAACACCAAGCGAAGGCGGCACTCAGCTAAGGCATCCCGCGGGGGCCGTTCACCACCCGTACACACACACCTCCCACCCCAGCACGTCCTCGGGTTACCACAGCGCAGCCCCCGCCTGCTCGTGGGGGGTCTCTGCCGCAAGATGATCCAAAGCAGCTGAATGAAGCTCTCGTTCTTCGTTCAGCGCCCAGGGAATTGGCCTGCGCCAGCCGAAGTTAGCCCTATCCCGCACAAAGCACTCCCGATTACAAGGTCAGCGATGTAAAAGGTAACTAGAAGTTGTCCCCTTCCATTTATCTAACGTGAGTTGCACAGCTGGGCTACGCCAGCGGTCTCTTTGCACGAGTAGGAAAGCCAGAAACGGCCTATATTTACTAAAATAATGATGGGCAGAAGTGCTGCCGTACAGTTTCCATGAAGGAATCCATAAACCAGGCAAGTTTTTGCAGAGCGCAGAGAGACGGGAGTTGAAGATGTGCATCAGCTACCGCAGCATTCACAACGAGACTGCGAACACTGGCCAGGCTATACTGCTATAAATCAGTTCAGCCCATCTGCTGCCCCTGTAATCCTTATTATGCTTCCAGCATCCAAGAACAGGGAGGAACACACAGTGTCGGAGGTGAAGTATCTAGATGGCTGGATTATTTGAGTAATCCTGTCTACAAGAGTGATGAAAAGGCTGAACACAAACCACATCTGTTAGAACAGACGGATGACCTGGAGCTTAATTTTCAAATGACAAAATTAAGGGTTTTAAAGTGCTGCCCGGCTTCTTTCAAAATTAAGAAATAAATAAAAAATTCTGAACTAATAAAGCTATGATCTTAGCTGCAACTGTTTATTTGGGAAGTATTTATACTCAGAAATAATTGAACTGTTGCATAAGGTGTAAATCTGAATACTTAACCACCCCACCCCACCCACCCCCCCCCCGCAGAACTTGTTTTCTTGCCTTTTCCAAGACTCTTGCACATCATCTAAGATTTTTGCCTTCCCTCCCCTGTGACACATTTGCCTCTACATATAATTACATCTACCTGTCAAAATCTTTCAAAGATAAATTTTTTATATTTTTTGTTCTAAACTGTGCAGTTTTTTCCAAGCTGTCTGTGTTACTGTGTTCATTTCAGAATGAAAATGGCCAAGGATATTAAGATACCCAAGCATCCTAGATGTGTGACTGCTCCGCATTAGCACAGTATCAGATTTGAGACCATATTTGCAATAGCATGCTGGTTTTTTCATCCATTAAAGCTGTTTCGCCATCAAGTTTTCTAACAGCTAGCAAACTTTAAGTTTTTAATTCAGGACTCTTGAACACAGCAGAGAGAACCATTTCCTAATTATCCCAACACAAAATCAATTATGTTTTGTGATGCATAAGTGTGAACATCCCCTCTCTGTATTATATCACTTATTCAAAACAGATGGGGCTGCCTTCCATAAACACATCCGAAAGAACTGCCGCTCTACTAAAAAGGCAAATTAAAAACCCTTTAAAATAAACATATCGATTGTTACCTAAAGTTGATAAGATATTGGAGCAAACCTAGTCTTCCAGTAAAAATGCACCATTTGACAGTGAAGTTACATGTTTGTCTGTGAGGACAGAATTCAGCCTCTTGAATTCAAGGGAACTGCAAAGCTGTATTAAAAACCCTGGTAGAAGTAAAGAGAAAGTCCAGCAATAATAATAATCAATTATTACCATTATATTTTATGTTATGCTGTTTTGCTGATCACATTAAGAATTCAGGGTTTCCATTCATTTTTTCTTGTTGGCTAAACCCAGAACTTACATCAATAAAGACTGGAGCATTGGTTAAAAACTGGACACAGGAACTTTTTCCCATACTCTGGAGTGCATCTGGTCGATACTAAATGACTGTTTACTTTCTCTTCAGCTCCACAAGAAGTATTTTCTTTGGGTATTAGTAAAATGACTTTCTCAGTCAGAAAAGCTTGGGAAGTCTGCTGAAAGGAGAAAAACCCTCCACCTTTATAATTTAAGCTCTGAAATCATCTGCCGACGAACCTAATTATTTTGCTGAGTTCTGTTTAGAAATTATAAAAAAAAAAGAGATCATGTTTCACAGTATTTCAGCTAATGATGGGGAGCACTAAAAACCTTAAGCTACTTTAATACGTTTATAAGCTGCAAGTAAAACCCTTCTTATCCCCAAATAACGATTTCTAAAGCCCTCCATTATACTATTGAGGGAGTAAAATAAAACATCCGCCAATGTATACAAGTGCTTTCCCAAGTGAGTTTTGCATATGTTTGTCAAGGGTAAACACTGTTAACTGGACAATCATCCAACCTAACAGTTGGCTGGAAGATGAAATGTAAAATGTTATCACAGAGCTGCTAACCTTGAGGTTTGCAAAGCTGATAGGGGTCAAGTGCCTGCCTCCTACCGAGACCCCTCTTTGCTCATTTGAAACTTTCAGCCAAAATGTTCTCTGTCTTGTGTACATGTACATTTCCACTGGGAAAGGGACAAGATAAAGGAGGAAACACAGTGGCTGTAACGGTTGTGATCACAGAAATAAGATTGGACATGATCTGAGGAGGGTGGTTAGACCAGCTCCTGAGGTGGGATCAAGCTGAACTCAACCACTCGACATACCTATTTAATCTGCTCTCAGGAACCTTGTTTGGTGGAGATTTCACAACCTCTGAGGACAATTAATTGCTCCACTATCCTTAGTCATAAAAAGCTCCTCTTAAAGCCTACGGTGGCTCTCTGCTGACAGCACAAGCCAGTCTGTGCACAGCAAGAAAGGCTTCTCTCACCTTCCTGCAGCTGCCATCAAATCTTCTCTACAGCCAGCCCAGCCCCGTTCTCTGCACATTCTGTGCGTTGCATTTGTTCCTAATGCCCAGTCTGATCACTTACAGCACAGGCCCGTAGTTCCGTTAGCCCCTTTCCTGAAGAGCTGTTGCCCAGAGACGTTGGCTGGGAGCGATCTCTGGAGCTCAGCTGGTCTGACTTCCCACACAGCAAAGGCTTGCTCAACCCTTTCCCCTTTTGACTTGGTGATACGATTTATCCTATCACCATTTCATACTGTCCTCATCAATATTGCATCTAGGTTATGTCAGATCCAGTTTGTCAGGATTACTCTGGATTCCCATGCGGCCTCCGGAGCACTTGTAAATCCTCTCCTCTTGGCACCAGCGGCAGATTTAATGGATGATTTGTTCACCCAAGTCATCGATGAAAGTGTCAAATAGACTAAAGATGGTTCCCAAGAAAGGAACCGCGATGCACCTTTCCATTTTCTCTCCAAACAGCAGTAATTCGAGGACATCTTATCCACCTAGCAGCTCTGCTTCATGTGCTGAGGAGACACCCTCTTTCTTCCCTAGCAGTCACCTCTGACAAAAACCCAGCAACCGTCCTGTTTGTAGATGCAAGAACAAAAGGGCGGATCATCTCTGGTGAGACCGATTTCTTATTAACAACTCATGCTCTATAGTTGTAGGAGAGTTGTTTTGCACTGTTGTTTAAAATCAACTCTGTATGCCATTTTCTCTACTTTCTTTTGCCTCCATTTGATATAGCTGCTTTCAAACTCCTGAATCCACTGCCACAGGCAACAGTCTGCACTTACAGCGTGAGAACACCACCACCAGGTACCGCCCATGTCTGTGCTGGCCATCACACTTCCTCCCCCTGCTATTTAGCGTACATTTTACCCTGGAGATTAGTTTCTTATCTGCGTGGAACTCCAGGCTGCATACTGGGCTTATTTCTGCTGTCCCTCACGCAGCGCATCTCCCCGTAAATATTTAATTAGGCGAAGTTCAGGTCCTTTCAAGTAAGGGGCGTAGTCTAGTGAATGTGCCACCTGAACCCCAGGTTATAGGTAGGGACTTTCAGAAGTTGGGGAAGTTGCCGTTTTGTATCATGACATTTAAATGTTGTTTGGTTCGGATGATGTGCTGCAATTGATCAAGGATGTCCCTGAGGATCAGTATGCACACAGAAACACTGGTCTACACTTCAAATTTCTATCAGCAGCCACACAAATTCCTTCAGCTCTACCGCAACCATCTATCTGCAACTGCTTCCCAAGGAAACGTAATTCTTTGTTTACTGAAGCTAAAGAAATGTATTTGAAAAAACGTATTTTAAACGTATGCTAAAAACTGTCAGAAATATCTATAGCACCTGAGCACCCTCCGTAACATGCTGCAAAGATCTCAATTAGCAGAGAAATGGTGTCACGGTTTTAAGGAGCTCTCAGGGCATGTGGCGGTGGCCTGGCAGTGCCATGCTGCCCACGCCTGCCTCCCCGGCACTCTTCCCGCAACAGCTCTTGAAATCTAGGCTTCAAATACCCTTGGTGGTGAAAAGTGCCCAGGCCACATTATCCCTGCCAACCAGCATTGCAGCAGGGCTTCTGTAAGAAGGGGTGTTGGGGTCCCCAATAACCTCATCACCCTGAAGGCCCGTGCAGACAGCAGCACTGGGTGTGCCCCAAGCCCCCTCCTGCTCCTGCCCCAGGCGGCCAACAGCACCGCTGAGAGGCACAGGGGGCCTTTGGGGAGGGCAGAAAGCAGGGGAAAAGGTGGTTTGGACAGTAATACAAATCCATAGGGTGAGCAAAGAGCCCGGGACAGGGATCAGCGTTGGCAGAGCTACGTAACACCAGCGGGAACGGGGCGAGTGGCTCCAGCAAACACAGCCCTGCTCCGGGGAGCGAGTCTGCTGCTCTGCTGCACGGCTCGGTGCTCCCAGCCTCCCCTTGAAAACAAAAGAAATCTGGGGAGAAATGATCTGCAAAGCTTATTATAACTTAAGGAAAAAAAAGAAAATGCATCCTTTTTAAAAAAATAAACAAAACAGAAACCCTTTGAAGGGTTTTCTACGCGAGCACGCACTGACAAACACCCAACTGAAAAATAATCCTCGGCACATAGTACTTACTGGAAAAGATATTACAGTTAGTATCTCACCGCACCTTCTGCTAATGTGTTTTCTGCATGGCATTGTTAACCACTACGAAAATAATAAGTTTGAGCGTATCAATATCTCGCACCGCCTGGAGGCACAGTCATTTTCATTTCTGTGTTGAAAGTCGGAAGCATAATGGGGTAGGCAGATAATTCCTCATTTGAATAAACCATTTCTGTTTCACAGTAATATAAGACAATATAAAAGCCCTTTTACAATAGTAATATCTTCAGTTTGTAGATGGGAAAATGACATATAACTGTGGAAAGGGTAAAGTATTAAGAAGGATTTTTATTTTAAGTAGCTTCATCTGTGCTCAAAAGAAAAGATTGCCATTTGTGGTAAATACCAAAAATATTAAACTCACCTTTTTTACTCTTTTATTTTTAAAAATGAGTCCCAATGATCTATTTGAAAAGTTCAATGAAAAAGCATATTAGCAAATTAGATCTCTAGGAGAACACTGCTCAGCGTTCCTACTGGTAACGGCACAGGCTACAGAGATCGCACGCAAACCTGAGCTCTTCTGGTTGGACCCTAGGACAGCCGAAAAGCGGCAGCTTGTGCCCAAAAGTCACCCAGGAGCATCACAGTAAATTCACAATTAATCTGGCGTCACCACCTCCTCTAAAAGCTGTCTAAACACCCTGTGTTACTCACCACCGCAGCACAAGAGCGCGAGGAGAAACGCTGGAATGGCTCCTGTCGAAAGTGGCCAACATGATTTACTTTCTCGTTACTGCTGATATTTAAAACTAGGCAATTTAATGTAATAAATTTAAAAAACAAAACAAAACCAAAGCTCCACTTACTTTTTAATCAGTTTTCTGATTAGAAAACCAGAACCTCGGCGGCTTTCCTAAGATATGTATTACATAACGATATGCTTTGGCCTATTTTTCAGTTTTCCTTTTATGTATATTTTAAAAGCACAGAGATGTTATAAATTCCTATTGTTTACACACCCACATGCATTACTGGGATACATAAATTATACATTAATCTTATGAAGCCCAGATCTAATTCAGCTGTTACTGAAGCGTGCTGCAAAGCCTTTCCTGATTTCACTGTAGCAAGAGCAGTGTTCCTGTATCCCTTTTCAGTTATATTTAATTTAAACATAAAACATCAAAGAAGATTGCTCTCTTTTCACGATCTCTTTGAAATCAGCCTTTAATACTAGGCCATAATATTCATACTGTTACATGGAAGTAACATGCAGTGGTTTTCAGCCTAAAAGCTTTCATAACATATTTTGCAATGAATGTTGCTCACTTTTTTCTTTAGTGCATCCCAATTTCTATGCTAAACAAATTTTAATGTGAGTCTTGAAAGATATATAGGAGGTTTTATTTATTTTTCTTACGTTAAAGGGCAACAGTTGGTATGAATCAGACCTGAGCGTGTTCCTTCTGGCAGAAAACAGCCTGTGCCAGAACTGCTGGAGCTCTTTGGCTTTGAGAAGTTTAATTTATTGTCTTGAATAATAAACTGCCATTCAATCAACCTTGTGAAAGAAAACATAAAACGGGCTGGTGCTTAAATCTTGAACAGGGACCAAAAGAGTTTCCCACAAAGGAAACAGAATTGGGAGAGGCATTTAATATTAAATAACGTCAATTATTTTATTCTCCCTTTTTGTCTGCTTTCAGTATTAATTAGGAGTAACTGACAGTTAATATGCTCCAAGCTCGGCACGGTAAAATTGATTAGTATACTAAGACGGAAAATACGAATCAGTTTTTGATGAAAACGATCAGGTTTCAGAGCACTGCATGTGGCAGCTGTGAGGAAGGAAAAAGTGTGAAGATATTAACCCGTCCACGACACTCAGCTGGGCATTTGTCCAGTCCTGCTGACAAAACTGTCAATGCAGACGGCCGGCCGCTACTTTTTGGTGAAGCAGTGCATTATTTCCCCTTCATTTTTGCTTGCTGGTTTTGTCCACTTTTACTATAACGCCCATTCTCAGTAGCCATAGTCTGTATGACTAAGGAGCTTGTACAACTAAGGAAAAATAGGCTTTAATTCATCCGCGGGCCTGCGTAGTAGATGTTACACCTCATATTACTGACATATCTTTTACTCTCAAAACACGCTGCGACTCACATTCCGTTTTCTGTGTGAAAATATGTCTAAGAAAGTTGTGACCGCTATTAGTTAAAATAAAAAAAAAGGTTATTTGCTTTCAAATGATCCTATTTGTTTCCCAGGCTTTATCTCTGAAAAAAAAAAAGCTGTCTTGAAGTATAAAGTATCAGTTAATTAAAAATAAACCCCAAACAACCAAAAACCACAACTATTAATAATATTGCTCTGATCCTTTTTTTTTTTCCCCCCCAAGGAACTCTATTCACAGTCTAATGAAAGCATTTCCAAATTCAGCCGTGTTTGAAATATTTTGGTATTTTGACTTCTTTCACGTTTTGCAGATAATTCTGTGCCCACTGGTTGTAAGTGACATTTATGCAATTCCGCTTCGTGCCTACTCACA
This sequence comes from Eurypyga helias, assembly GCF_000690775.1. NCBI lineage: Eukaryota > Metazoa > Chordata > Aves > Eurypygiformes > Eurypygidae > Eurypyga > Eurypyga helias. The sequence continues at coordinate 10,965 of NW_010261493.1, forward strand.
CAGACTATGAGGCTTACTACAGGGCGGTTAACCATGGCAAATCAATAGGATACAATTCAGTATGGAATGTCTTTTCAAGTATAAAAGCCCTGGTATTAGAAAAAAGCCAAGCACTGTAAGAAGCTACTGCTCCAACCGGATCGTATCGTTCGTTTGAAATCCCAGTTAGCCGTCGCCGCCAGAGCTGCGCATGCCTGCCCTTTCCCTTCGCTGCGGGAAGAGCTGCACTTTAAAAGTACGTTTCCAAGATTGCCAAGATGCCCCGCTTGGCGGATTAGTGTCCCTCCTTGCTAGAAACGGGGGAGACGGGCGTTTCGGCGCGGCGGCGGCGGGAGGACGCGGGTGACGCGACGCGATCCTACCTTCTCGCAACATGTAGGGCTGCCGGGAGCAGCGAGCTGGTGCGGAGGAAGCGCGGCCAGGAGCTGATGTCAGCGTGGCGCACATGCCTCCCGGTAACATCCCAGTGACATTCTACCTGATCTCTGCGCCCCGACTATTTACAAGCTTCCTTCCAGAAAGTCACAACTTGGGGAATGAAAAAAAAAAACCCACCCCACCCCAAATGGAGGACTGGAAGGCGGATCACGTGGCCGCTGGGAGCCGGTCTTGTCGCATTACACGCCGCAAGGGTGGATGGCAAACAATATCGGTTGATGTTTGTGCCATATGTTCTCGGTCTCTTCACGTATCAGCACCAAAATCCTGTCTCTGCACAGCGTAACACCACGGGACCCTACCAGCGAGAGGGTCACAGTCTAATTGCGCGTGGAACAACACGGCGCGCGAACGAAGACCAAGACGGACTGACTTTTACGGACAGCCCTTCCTCTGGAAGGCAACAAGCATTACCCCGCTGAAGTTTTAACCTGAAACACGCCCTCAAACGCATCGTGTTTTACCCCCTGAGCAATCGCTCCGTGTTCAAACTGGCTGCCTCCTGGGGACGGTTGAGGATTTGAGGAAAGACGCCGTTGCTATTTGGGCTAATATTATTGCTCAAGTCAGCTCTCTGCCTGCTCAGAAACTGTCAACAGAACGGAAATTCATCACGCGGTGCTAATCCGCCGCCCCACACGCATGCGGGTGCTGACCTGTGCCACAGGCTCTGCTGGGATGCGCAGGCAAGGGAGGAGGCGATGCCAACGTGGACACCCTTAATGCAGCATCCGGCAAGGTATCTCAGCAGGTCTCTTCTCGTTGCTGATCCATCCTCGTTAAAACAAAACTTTTCAAGAACAAGTTTTGCACCTTTCTAAAGCAAAATATTTTAGGCTTTACGTCTGGGTGGCAAAATTACTGATCTTTCCCATGTTTCACAACATTCAAAAATTAACAGAGACACAAAATACGCTATTTTCCTTTCTCTGCTTCTAACATAGCACTGTATATACATCAGTTAAGAAATAAATGAGCTGTTCTCCCATAACCAAAGATAAAAATAAGGCAAATATCCCTATTTTTGCCCAGGGTACATTAGCCCCTTCAGCCCAACAGACCACTCCCCTTACAGCTGTTTAGCTGGCCACTCTACTAACCTCCTGGGAAACAGCGAGGGTTTGTTAGGCTGTCTTTTTGCAATTAACAGCATTAGTCTGGAAACCTTTCACAGTAGCAGTGGCATTCTCTATGTGACATGATCCTTCCATGGACAATGCCATTTCCCAAACTACTTTGCAGTTAAGGCAAACCACAAACTAAATTGATCTGTGAATACGCACCTCTTACCTTAAGAAAAAATTAAATTATAATTCTGCAACACTGCACATTCGCTCAATGTGGGCCCGGAGGGGTCTCCATCCATTTTCTAATTTCTTTTTTGCCCGCTTTCTTCCTTCACGTACCACATCACAGCGCTCTCCCCACCTCTCCAAAGGAGAAAACTACTGTTCATGTTTCTGGCTTTTCTCCAAATAAAAAAGCCCTATCTTTAAGACTGTGACCGAAAGGGAAAAGGCGCCCAACAGGTGGTCCATGGGTTCCCTTCACACATGCAACTCCCATCAGGAAACAGCAGAAAATTCAGGGGAAGGAGAAGGAATTAGTAAAACCTACGGGGCTTTTCTACAGCCTGTCACATCTTCCCCCAGCACAGAGCCCTCACGCTCCCCTCCGCATCTGCATTACATTACACAGGATGAAGAAACACAAACCAACTTTCCCTTGAATCTGAACTCTCCATGTCAGGTCACCCTCAGGACAATCACGTGAAACACATATGGCGAGTTCAGCCTGGGAACCGCGTTGGGACCTTTCCGGCCAGGAGCAGAGCTAATCCTCACCGCTGCCCGCATATGGCTTGTGACCGAACGGCGCGGGTTGCTCCTCACTGCAGCTGCCGGCCCGACCGGCGGCACGGGCAGGGCCGGCCAACTGGGCTGTGTCAGCAGATGGACTTGCATTTTTTCCACCGAGTCGGAGCAGGCCAGCAACGAAGGAAAGCAAGGCGAGTAACACGGGCGATTTGCTTTCAGAAAACGCTACCTAGCCCGCGGGCTGCAGGCTTGCTCATCTCTGTGGAGAGGGAAAAGATTCGCTCTCCCAGTTCTACAGTTTTCCCTAACCTGCCTTTTCGTCTGTCATCGGATACTCGTGTTTCGCTTCACACCCAGGGAAAGAACTCGCCCCAAAACAACAGCGTTCCAGGCAATCTGGCAAATCTCATCCCTGTGGCATGTCCTTGCCTCATCTATCTGCTGAGCTGGGGGAAAAAAAGGCAAAAAAAAAAAAGAGAAAGGAACCAGCAGCTTCCCCTCCGCCGCAAGGAAAGACCTGCCATTCGGAACACATCAGTTAACAGTCGCTATAACACGCCTTCCCAAGCTTTTTTGCTACCTTCATTAAAAGCAATCAAAAATAAATGTTACTTTTAAAAGTGAACCCACTTCAGGGCGAGACAGCGAAGACTCTCAAGTGTTTAAAATTTCAGGCTCTCCATTGTTTTCAGAGGAACGATGTGCTGGTCTCGGTAGCCACTTTGCAGGCACGTGCAAGGTCTCCCCACCACCTCACACCCCCAGCTAAGGATGCTTCCAGGGGCTGGTGAGACTAGGAAGGCTCACTGGCAGTCTTTGAGTACTAGTGGGGGTAAGGAAAAAAGAGAATCATTCAGACCACTTGTATCACACCCCAAAAAAAGCAGAGATGAAGTAATGCAGCTGAGAGCACATTTTACCTGAACAGTTGGCACACATGGAGAGAAATCACTGAGTCAAAGGCAATACTATACCTGATGAGGAGCTGTAAGTCCTGTGGTGCAGCTTTTCAGGAAATTTTGCTCTCTAACACTCTACTTGAGGACTGTTTAGGCATGACTTTCTAATTCAGAGGTCAATCTTTCCATATTAATTACCTAGCATAATCTCTGTCCCTGATATCTCTTAATGCATTTTAAAAAATCTCTTTTTATTACAGCAGGCACAAAAAACCTTCAGATTCTGCCCCTACATCCAGAGCTTCCGGATCATAGTATTACTGTTACAAAAAACACCAGTGCGTCATTTGGAAAACATCCTGAAAAGTCAGATGCATCAATGCAAGCCAAGCAGGGATGTGACAGATCAATTTGAATATTTAAACAGCAGAATAAAAAAAAAAAAAAGGGCCAGAGATCTACAGATATGGGAGCATTCCCCCTCAGAGGAGATTATTGAATAAAGCCTGATGAGTAAATCCTGATGTCTGGATGGAACATGAGCCTGGAAATCTCCTGGCATAAACCACCATCTATATGGTGGGGGCTGGAAGAAGCTTATCTCCATATTCCACAAAAATGAGCCTTATAGTCATGCTTTCTATAATACAGTAAGAAAAGAGATGCTGGCAGACAGACAGAACTGTGGTTGGATCTGCTCTAAGACCATCCATATTTCTATAACAATCAAATAAGTTCTTTGAAAGGGGCTTGCTACATCCATCTCAATTTTATAATGTCACACACAGTAAACCAGAGCACGGTTTTCTTCCCTCAAGAAAGAAGAGGTAAAGAAGCTGTCTTCACATTGCATGCAGAAAACTTCACACACGGTTTTCTGCTTTCACTCGCAGCCAGTCACTCCTCCTGAGCTCTCATCCCACTCCATTTAGTAATATTCAAACAAAGGATTAATAAACATCCAGCTACAAATCTTTTTGCAGCCAGCGTTACAGCCTGATTTGGTAGGACAGCAAACCAGCTTCCTTACTGGGACTGGAATCAGACAACTTCATCTACAGCTTCTTTATGACAGACAGGAAAAATGAACATCTGTCCATATCTCAACTATTAAATTAAAGACCAGAAATACTCCACAGAACTGTGATAAGGGAGACCTTATTGCAGCCTTCCAGTACCTGAAGGGGCTACAAGGAAGCTGGGGGGGACTTTTTACAAGGGCCTGTAGTGACAGGACAAGGGGGAATGGGTTTAAATTTAAAGCGGGGAGGTTTAGATCAGATATCAGGAAGAAGTTCTTCACGGAGAGGGTGGTGAGGCACGGGCACAGGTTGCCCAGAGAAGCTGTGGATGCCCCATCTCTGGAAGTGTTCAAGGCCAGACTGGATGTGGCTTTGAGCAACCTGGTCTAGTGGAAGGTGTCCTTGCCCAGGGCAGGGGGGTTGGAACTAGATGGTCTTTAAGGTCCCTTCCAACCCAAACCATTCTATGATTCTATGATTCCAAAATTTTTGGGTCCCTGGACATTCACATTTTTGGAGGACCGCTAGCAAACTCATTCAAAGTTCATAAATACTTTTCGACACGACATCAAGCAACAAGGACAAACCTCATCAGCCTCTCCTAGGATTATGGGTGCCACTGCTGTTGGATATTAAAACAGGCCCTTGTCAACATTTCTAACTTTTGCTTTTCAGTTGCTCAAGTGTCTGTAGACAGTAAGGATTCAGAGACTGGCAGCATCAAATCTGACTGCTGATGCAAAGTATCCAGACTACAGTGCAGTGCTGCTGCCAGGGTCAGGGTCGCTCCTGCTCCCTGGCATCAGACCCACTGGGATGAGCTGTAAAACCTGGGTTTGGGTTCTCTGAGTGTCACGGGATGAAACATCTGTGTTACACCTAAGGTCAGACTTGACTGTTTCTCGTCAAGAAAAACCTCTACCAAGCTGAGATGACAAGGACACGCGATCCTCCAACTGCCCAGAGGGAAGCGTGCAGGATTCACTCCTGTGTCCACCATCCACGCTTGTTCTGTAGCTGGTTCAGCTACTGTGCTAATCAAATACTTTAACACAAGTATTTTAGCTCCATAGAAAAGATGATTTAGCAGAGAGAATAGTTAGATTTTTAAACAGGACCAGTAAATCCCTGGTCGCCCGTGTGTGCAACATGGGCTGAAGCCCTTGCACTGCAGAGGAGCGCCAGCCTTCCACACTACTACTGGCTGGTTCCCATCCATAGGTAGAGGACAGTTACCTGCTTTTATGATGTTTTTCCTACTTTTCGATCATCCCTACTGGGTTTTGTATTGTAGTCCACAGTGAATGCAGTGGTTCATTATCACAGGGAAATGATCTGGTGGATGGGACAGCAGCTGAAGACAGTGTAAACACTAAGCACAATTATAATGAGATCTTGAGCGGTTTCCATAGGTGCCTCGGTTTGGAATTACCTAACTGGATTACCTACAGTCCTCCAGCACAACAGATCAGTCTTGAAGCCTCTCTCTCTCATCAAATTTAATAAGTTTTCAGTCAGGTCTTCTGGCTGTGGCCTGGCCTGTGGTCAGTGTCAGCAATACTTTCTGATGCTTTCGCCCCCAATTTGTCTACTGAAGGCAAAGCCTCCATTCATCACTGGAGTTTGAAAGGGAATGAAACACACAATCAGTTCTGCTGCCCACTCCAGCGTTAGCATATGGATAACTTAAACAGGGCTACCTAGATGTCATTGACAAAAACTCGGTAACGAAGCATTTAGTTGGATTTTGTCCCATTTGGCCATACACCTGGAAAAGAAGGACATGCTCAGCTAGGCTTTCATGAGTACAGGATGGTGTTTACTGCAAGACTTCTTGTCCTGCTCAGCTATTTTCACCTACTACAACACACAGATTTTGTACAAATTAAAAGGATTTCAGAGCTGCCATTAATTTGCAGCACAGGAAAGATTCATGAATTTTTCTCCTCTAGGAACGAGTGTGGCTCAGTATGTGGGGCTACCACAGCCCAGCTATTCCGTAGCTTAGACGGGAGCGTGCAGAGGTAGGCAAAAAAGCTCTTCCCCTGTCTTGTATGTCAGTCCTGGGGGGTGTGATGGAGACAGCCAGTCCCAAGTGCCATCTGCCACGCTACATGTGAGCATCACACCCTGCTGCCCCCTTGCATGCCTGGCTGGATTAGCCGATGTCAACAAGACAGTCACAGCCTTCCCTATATGGGCACACGCAGGGCGTCCAACTCCATATGCACTGGAGGGGAGGGACTGTGGGGACAGGATGGACAAAACACACTCCTGAGGCCTTGGGAAGCAACGCCAATCAATTTCTGACTCTTGAAACTGGATCAGAGTCCCTGGGAACAGAGCCAGCACCTTCCCCTCGGGCACTCTCAGACACACTGAGCAGATTTTGTCCTGAGTAAGTCTCCCAAAAGTAAGGCATAAGGCAGCCCAGCAGTTCAGGGTGCCTGCCTTTTTGGTTCCTCAGCTCTCATTCTCTCTAGGGTTTGCACAGCTGGTGTGATGAGTACCGTGGCACTTGAGCATCCGAAAGTGATGCTAAGGAGGAAAGGCTCAACGACCTGCCTGGTTTGGACCATCTCCAGGTTCTGTGTGTGGTGCATTTATCACCAGCACCACGAAGGCAGGAGACAATAGGGAACAAAGCCAGGTTGAATCGGGAGCTTCCCCTGTCCATCCCTGCTTTGGAGAAGGCTGCTAACCCAGAGCATGAGCAAGGACATGCCAACAGCCCTCTTGGCCTCCTGATCCCCAAAGAGGGAAGGACGACAAGCAACACCAGGTGTATAAACAGATCATGCAGTGAAGAGAAGTGTTTAAAATTAAGCTAAAGGCAGGCTCAAAGCTGCCCTGAAGTGGTAAGTCTGGGGGCTGAGCAGAACGTGAACATGTCAACGAGAACCCAAGCAGGGTGGTTAGTTAGTATGCATGTTCTTCCATCTGATACATACACCTTACAAAACCAAAGATACTAAAGTATTTTCACATAATGCAGCTGAAGGTAAAGGTGAAATGCTGCATGAAAATCACAGGAATAAACCTGAGATTTAAATACCAACACTAACATTTAGGATGAGCCATTTTAATAACATCTCCACTCTGCTTCTCCCCAGGAAAACATGCTGATACAGACTGCGAAATCTGAGGAGCAGCTCATGTGATGCAGACTCCTGACATTCCCCCAGACGTGACTAAGCTTAAACAAGCGGCATTATCTGGTGCATTTGAAAGCAAGATGTGAACAACATGATCGTGGGGCTTTTTTTGGTACCACACAAAATGTTCCCATTTGGATGAGGTTTGTGAAGTGAAGGATTTTACGAACTAGTTAGAATTTGCCTGCAGCTTTCATAGTCTTGTCAGCCTGAACTTAGAAGAGAGTGCTGAGAGTTAACAACTTGAACGTAAAGAACAGTAGTTCTGTGAAAATGCCTATAATTGAGCTGACACGATACACCACGACAAAAATAACTGTGATTCCTATTACAGAAAACACAACCTTATCTAGAAATAGAGCCTAAAGTGGGCACTCTTAGTCAGTTTTGCAGTTTTACGTCATTACAAATACACTGATATTTAAAGTCTGCTGCTTCCAAATGTAGAATTGAATAGTGGGTCAGCACAAATACTATTTTCCAGTCTTGTAGCTGAACACATAACTGAGCTTTGTAATTGACTTTGTTCTACATTTATGGACACTTAAAAATAAAAAAAAAAGAATCCTGAGATTACAAATTAAGACTTAGCCTTCTGAAGAAATTAGAGCAAAAATGTCACCATCCTGGTTAAAAACAGATGGCCAGGTCTGAGCTCGGAGCATCAGAATAATTCCTTTAACAACAACAAAGCAATGACACCAGCTGACTCTTTATTGAGGAGTCCTTCAAAAAAACTCACCTGCCTTCATACGATTGCAGAGGTAGTAACTACCTGCCTAAACCTGATATAATCAAAAGTTCATGATTTTCTTATTGGTGGGCCTTTTGTTTGTTTTGCGGTTTTGGTTAGTTTTTTGAGGGTTTTTTTGGGAGAGGTGGGGCATTTCACTCCATTTAGACCACAAAATCAAAGGGACCTCTCTCACTTTCTAGTTAAACTTGTGCACAGAAAAGAACTTCAGGTTAAAAACCCTTACCTGCAACTACAAACCTGCTGTAATGCATTATAACTTTTCATTAGTTATAATTGTTGTTTAAAAGATTTCCAAAACACTGCTGGTGGGGCGTTAAACGCAGCCGCCTCAAATACAAACCGATGGATTTTGTTCACCTAAGGAAATTTGTGTCTTTCCTACCCAGACTTTTGCAATAGCTCAGCAACTAATTGAGGTGCTCGCTGGCTGACACTGCCACCCAATGGCTTTTTGGTCATTAACAGCTTAAAAAACCCAGCAGATGTAATGTGGAACCCGTTGTGCTTCTGCTATGGGAACAAAAACTGCCTGGGTAGGACACTTGCACTAAACACATCTTATGAAAAACGACTGTATAAAATACACATTAAAAATATCGTTTGAGGAAGGTGGAAATGGATCAAATTCTCAGAATTTCAGCTGCACATTTTCACTACCATCTCCAGCAATAAACACAGGTGAGCGATTCAGCTCGTGTGGACACCAGCTCCTGCACCCAGTACTCAGGCAGGCGCTTCCGTAGATGTTCCCCCGCTGCAGAAGGGACCAGCACCTGCTTCCCCCTGCCCATTCCACCCCAGTCCCTGATCAGTAACAGGAGCTGTCTCTGGGATGTTTTTTTCCCAGACATTTAAGAACCAACCCAGATTTTCTGGAAGAAACTCAGCACTCAGTTTACACAGCAAGAAAATACTTACTCCCAGGTGCTGTGAGAGGCACTGGGAATTGGATGGGGGAAGCTGTGTGGATAGTGCCCCCCGAAAACCTCACAGGCAGCCGTAAGCCTGGCTACACTTTAGCCCTACCTGGCATAAAGCAAATACCGACTGGCCCTTGAGAGATCTAGTTCAGGGGAGGGAGAAGGATACAGCAAGTTATCTAAATGTGTATCTACGTAGAAAGCAAAAGGGCCTTCAGGAGGAGAAACCAAAGGAATTAAAAGGCCAAGACTGAGGAGAAACCGAAAACTCTGGTTCTATTACTGCAAGCAAGCCCATGAGAGATTTCTTTGCCCATGGGTGGAGGGGACCCCTTGGTGCAGAAAGCACGGTAAAGCTTCCCACGGGGGAGCCGGGGGTTTGTCATCGCCAACCTGGCGCAAACCCTTTGTGTAGCAGGGGAATTCCCTTCTTGTTTCCCCCTCCAGTCTCAAGCGATCCTAAACACGTCTCCCCATCCTAGGCTGTGGCAGTCTGGCCCTGTTTGTCGACACCATTTCCCTCACAGCCAGGGAGGGCTGTCCGGCTGCACCCCGGCCCTCACCCGATACGTCTCAGGACTCCAACAAGAAAAACAAGTGATTATGTTTGTCTCTGGAAGGCCACAAAAGGCTACCTGCAGCAGAACGTAATTCTGCTTTATTATACATGCTACAAGGTCCCAATGATTTTACTTTAACCTCATAGTTTAATTTACAAAGGACTGTCTAGTAACCATTTTTTGTCATTTTGTTGTTAACAAACCTGATCTCGCTGTATTTTCTCACTCTCCCTACAGTTGTGATGACAAACATTTTCACGTGCATTTGCTGCGTCAGAAGCAATAGCAAAATAATTCCCTTCAATATAGCAGCAAATTATTTTCCACATGCAAATTACAAGCAGTAAAATTAGTTCCTTTTGGAAAAAAAAAATGTGTAAGTACTTTATGCTGTACTCACAGCAGTTTAGGATATCCACAAGGAAAACACTGAGATAACGGAGGGGCTACAACTGGTCTTACTGCTGTGCGTGTGTGCAAGGCATCCTTCATCCCACCAAACTGGTACTCGGTGAGTGAAGGGGAAACGACCACTAGATGGGGATGTCTGGCTTCAGGATGTGACACCCGAGAGCAGCCTGTCCCCCGCTCCGGTAAAGCTTTTCCAGAGTAGTAAGAAGGAAAGAGGGAAAAGAGGGGGCAAAAAGCAAGGGGAAAAAGAGGAAGGAGCCCATGCACTTGCCTTCTCCTTGTCTTTCTCTGCATGGAGTGAATGGATTCATATTGTGCAAGGGATAAACGGTCCGAGAGAAAACAGGTAGAAGATGGTACGGGGTCAATGTGCGTATTCCCAACCTGACCTGACAATAGTTTCAGCAAATATCCAGACAAGACCAAACTGCCGGTGGATCTGCCCTGTCCTGCAGGTTCTCACACCAGCTCTCTGCTCTGACAAGGTATCCTTTATGGCTTCACCTGCTCTTGGCCCTCCTCTGTCGCTTGTCCTCTCTTCTACCCTGCTAGCTTTACGGGTCCTCCCTCTCCCCTCCTGCACCTGGTGGTCAAGTTTTGCTGCTTCTCTATCTGTTCTTCTTCCTTTCAGGTTACAGCCTGAACTTCAATGTACATCTCCTGTCTCAATTAATGGGATACCCACCCATTCGTAACATTTGCATGGCACCTACCCCTTCAACCCATGACAGAGCCCCTGCACGTATGCTGCCCTCTTCAAATGGGTCTGTAGGGCCCTGGGTGTGAAGGCTATGTTCTGATCACAGAATCACAGAACGGTTTGGGTTGGAAGGGACCTTAAAGACCATCTAGTTCCCACCCCCCTGTCATGGGCAGGGACACCTTCCACTAGACCAGGTTGCTCAAAGCCTCATCCAGCCTGGCCTTGAACACTTCCGGGGATGGGGCATCCACAGCTTCTCTGGGCAACCTGTTCCAGTACCTCACCACCCTCTCTGTGAAGAACTTCTTCCTGATATCCAAACTAAACCTCCCCACTTTCAATTTAAACCCGTTACCCCTTGTCCTGTCACTACAGACCCTTGTAAAAAGTCCCCCCCAGCTTCCTTGTAGCCCCTTCAGGCACCGGAAGGCTGCAATAAGGTCTCCCCGGAACCTCCTCTTAGTCCTTCTAGTCCTTACCTCCGAAGTCTTCACAGCTCTGTCAATGCTCTTTTCCTTCCCATTTTATCGGCTTTGGGGCCCACTTGTCCCTCCTCATGAGTGCAATGCCCTCTGCATTGAGAGTTAAGGCCTCTTTTCTCTCCATCTTCAAATACCCTCTTCTAATATTTTCCTTCTCCCCAGTCCTTAACAGCAGGTGGTCAAATAATCACAGAGAAGTAGAGCAGTGGGGAACTACTCAGAGATACTTGAAATATTTCATATGCCACTTAAAAATTCTCGCCTATGCCAAGAGAAGGATGAACACCCAAGTCAGACTCCTCCTGTGTGCTCGCCTTTACATACTGTTGGGCTTGGAATTGCAAGAGAATCTGATTACACCTTCCCTAAATGCAGACAACCATCTGCAGGAACGATACATGTCAATGTCATTACTTACAAAGAAAGAGCATGTGAGACATTCACAACAGCTTTTTGTACGCTTAAGAACAAACCCACTGAAGACACCTGGGGAACCCTGTTAGAAATACAGATTTGGGAGTGTTTGCAATAAACTGGATCTTCCTTTTTTTCCCCAGCTGAAAACTATTTACTCACATGAAAACTTTCTACCCAATATTTGTACACACTAAAAAAGACATAAAATCTTTCAAACTTTTCATTGATGTTCTTTTTTGTCCCAAGGTAAAAATGCCAAACAAAACACTGTTTATTGCTTTGAAAGCAGCTGGGCATCTCCTTTTAAAACACCACTGTGTAAGAGTGAAAACTGGTAAACAACTAAGAAAAATGGTTAATAAAAACGTTTCCCTCAACTTAATGTGCAAAATCTTGAATTTATTCCTAAAGCTGTGTTTCAGAGATGACACATTTTTGTTCAGGTTTTCAAAGTATGAGAAAACAACAACAAAAAAGAAATAGCTAATGTCCAATACGTTTTGTCATGGCTTTCAACTTACTGGAAGGCAAAGGTGCATACAGAAAGCACTGCAGGCTGCATTCTTGACCCACCGTTCATCTCGACCGAAGATGAAGTATTTATTGATCTCAGCAGTACAGACTCTGCCTCCACTGGGAATTTGCTGTAACTTATTTGAGATCTGAGAGGATGCTGTTCATGTTCACGTGGGAGCCTCAGTGCATTTACAATACTAGATTTAGTCCAAAACTGGTACATCAACATATCACACCGCAGTGATAGAATACAATCTTTCAATGCAAACAACAATATATTTACATAAAGAATGACCACATTTTAAGCTGCTTCTCAAACACATATTCAACATATGTGCAAGACCAGATCACTGTAGAGCCTGGTCAAGACCCAGTTGGGATGCCTTAAATTGCTCCCGTATCTTGTTTTCAAACACAGGCACTGGCTGCAAGGGTAAAACTTGCACACATTCGCACCGGGAAGAGCTCAGGCAGGCTCGTTGCAGGCTCTCACACACTGTCAAGGGGCATTTCGCCATTTGCAAGGCACAGCACTGCCCCACGCTCTGGTCCTGCTCGGTGCTCTGTGCAGCCAATTAAGCTGTGGAATTCCCTCCCATCAGGCATGAAAAAAATAATTCAGCGCATTATGCTTGAGCATACCAGCATCTGGGTGGGCACTCCAATTTATTAAAAGAATAACTATATGTGAGCATCAGAAAAGACTTTAACTACAGCTCCAGAGATCTCTTGAGGAGCTGCGGACAATACTCCCAAAAGGAAACCCGAGACCATCCTCGGAATTACAACATCATCCACTACAGCAAGGAAGCATAAAACAGCTCATTAGCAGCCCTATTGAGTTACAGACCTAAAGCCAGCTCCAAAGTTGCCCACACCTGTCTGCCTATAGTGCCTGCCAAAAAGCCAAATTCCACTGGGGAAATAATCCTTGTCCCTCTTCTACATCTGGATCTTGCAACGCTCCCGGAAGCGCAGGTTTTGGAGCAGCAGGATGCACAGATAGGGAGAAAAGATGAGCAGATGCTCTGAGATCCCTCCCACCTAAATGAATGAATTCCACGCTACTGTGTTTTGAATGTGAAAACCCAAAATTGCCATTAAAAATTGGTCAATTTTAAGTAGCACTATTTTGAGTAGCCCAGTTTTAAGTTGTCAAGCAAAACTTGTACGGTGGTATTTCTAGTACATCTTGTTCATTTAGAACCTGAAAATGCACGAGCTGTACTATTACCTTAGGAACTCATTTACAGAAGGCACCCTGAGATGCTCCTTTGACGGAGTAGCAGCAAACTGGATTAATAACATAATAGTTACTGTATAGTTTCACACTGAACTCCAATACTACAGCAAAAAGCCTTAAGTATGATAACTCTGGGCAGAACTCAAAAGCAAGAAAATCTATCTTTCCACACCATCCTTCAAAACCCCATCCCTGACCGTCTTCAAGGCCAGGCTGGATGAGGCTTTGAGCAACCTGGTCTAGTGGAAGGTGTCCCTGCCCATGGCAGGGGGTTTGGAACTAGATGATCTTTAAGGTCCTTTCCAACCCAAACCATGCTGTGATTCTATGATCTGAATACTTCATTAGTCTCTCCCATCTGTTTTCTAGAAACAGTGGGATTGATTTTTAACATGCTTTATACACAGGCCTCAGGAGTGATCTATCAAGAAATTTGATAATGGATTAGGAGAAATTAATTAGACCTGTCTAGCAAAAGTTTGAAGCACAATAAAGATCCCGAAAGGTAAGTCTCAAAGGCAGCACCCACATCTGAACACTGGCCAGCCACTGCAGCGAGCTGGGGTGGATTCAGCAGTTGGCACAGGCACCCTGACTGGCTGCTGCATCTTCCAAATTTTGGAACAAGCCTGCATTGACAGGCGGCAGGGCAGAGCCTGAATCAGGGTTAAGGGGGGAGGCAGCTGGCCTGAGTTCAGCACAGGAATTCACTGATCCAAAGGGCTGTGCTCCTGGCCCGTGCAAAGGAACCTGTGGCCCCGGTTGGAGGATGCAAGTGCTCAGAAGCCCGTTCTGTTACGTACCAAGTAGAGATTTATGTTGCAGTACCAAGTCACGTATCATGATGTGTGAGAGAAGTTCAGAAGACTCCTTGTTACACATAGGAGGGCAGTAACTATCGAGAATCTGCTTTCTAGGATTCCCCTCCCTGCCCTGGCATTGAGACACATTTTAACTATTTCCCACTTAGTGTTCTGCCTTTTACCTTAAAAAACATGCAGAAACGTTAAGGAATCCCTACTTCTGGGAAAGACCCTATCTAGTAACAAATCTGCTAGGAGATACCACTCGCAGTAGTTTTTTAAGATTAATGACCCACCTTGTGAAGACAATGAAAGTGACATCCATTACAAACAGCCGCGGGTTCTTTAGCGCTTAAGGACAACACCTTTCAAGCAAGCCCTGGCATCTGTAGCTGTGACCCTGTCCGAGAGAACCCAGGGTTGTACCCGGCCGCTTGGTCACGCACAGCATCCGAAAGTTAACGCATCGCATTCTGCCCTGAGCCATCACCACCGTCTCTTTGGGATAACAACTTAAATCCTAACCCGTATCCCTCTTCAAAACAACATACCCTAACCCGGTTAATTTGTTTTTACTAAAAAGTGTTATGCATAACCAGTGTTCAGCTGCACGGTAGAGGGCAGTAAACCTTCACTTGTCACGTTAGAGACCCTCTGGCCTCCCCCCAGAATTAGAAGAATTTGTGAATACATTTACGGTATTTTTCAACAGCCTGTAGGAGTAAACTCCTGCTCAACTACACTTGTCTTCAGCTGTTACATCAAACTTTTCCCTAGGTGTGCACACGTATGACTGTTACTTCACACATGGTTCATTCTCAGAGCTCTTTTATTATGGAAAAGCAATGGGATGTACACTATCAGATGAAGACTGGCTTATTTCAGTGTAATCTAATCCAAAAATGAATGAAACGTAAAACAGAGGATTCTTAATCACAGCTGTAAATGTGTTGACACATACAGGGTGAGGAAAGGAAAAAACATGCTTGGTGTTGCTGACAGTATGTCAAATAGCATTACCAGAAAGGGAAGCAAGCTGTGGCATGTGATCTGGACGACACTTTGGGATGCAGAATTTTATCTCTATTTAGATTTTCTGCTACAGAAAAAGCATCCTCTTTCTGCCAAGCCTTTGTAAAGCTCTGAATCTCACATAAGTTCTCAAATGCTCATCATTTAACCTCTTCTGCCAAAGATGCCATTTCAAACTTTAAAATGTTCCATGTCCCACTTCTCAAAAGGCACATTTGCTGAATCATTTTACACCTATGGATGTCAGCTCCTAGCAATTCACAGGACACACAAAGCCACAAAACTGAACTAAGAAAATGGTTTTCATAGATGGTTTGACCCAGAACACCAATGGGTAGAAGTATTTCCAGTTCCCTCCCTGGTCTTTGGATCAGGCCCAAAATGAACAACGGTTTGATAGACCAGCTTTTTGATGAAGTTTACTGTCGGTTAGGCGGCCATAATTCCAGTGAAATTGTACCGTTCACGCCAGTGAGGAAGGCAGCCCTTTAAGTGCCTTCTCTTCACACACTATCCAGCATACGAATGAAACTCATATCCAAACGTACTGCTATGCCTCATTGTGTTTCACAGGCTTCCATAAAAAGCAGTGAGAAACCACAAAACAAACTCTCTTTACATTGGATGATACTAATTAGACCAAACTAATATTGTACTAACTTGTAACAGCACACAGAAAGCTGTTTCATATCACATCTTCCTGACGGACTGCGTTCCAAAATAATTTTGGTGCCAGCTCTCACATTCCCAAAACCGCCTTAAAAACCACCTTGCAACCATCTGTAGAAGTCTTGGAACTTGCATCCAGCACTTGAGCACTGTCCCTCTGGGAATTTTGGGCTAGCGTTCAAGATCAGTACCCTGGCATCTGCACAGGGCAGTGCGGAAGTGTGAAATCATCGGGACGCAAAACCCCACCAGAAATGTCTTCTGACCACGCTCCATTTATATGAAAGCCAGTCAAAGTGCTACTGCAGTTCCGTTTCTCATGAGCAGCAGTTGCATTGCTTGTGAAAAGCAATCTGCCTGCAGCATGGCAGTTGCCTCTGCA
The DNA here is from genome assembly GCF_000690775.1 of Eurypyga helias. NCBI lineage: Eukaryota > Metazoa > Chordata > Aves > Eurypygiformes > Eurypygidae > Eurypyga > Eurypyga helias. The sequence goes on from NW_010261493.1 coordinate 27,191, forward strand.
CTGCTCCAGGGTGCCGGGCTGGCAGGGACAGATTTACGCCAGGACTCGCAAACAATACTGCCCTTGTGCCCTCTCCGCTCCCGCGTGGGACTCGCGCGCAGGGAGCGAAAGGGCTGATGAACACCACCACCTCTCTTCAACCGAATAATGTTGTAGATTCTCTTCTCTTGTCATTTTGAAGTACTCTGTACACATATTTGACCTTTTCCACTTTTAAAAGACCCATCAGGGAGGCCTAGCAGCTGTTTATGGAGGAAAGAAAAAGGAAAGAAAAAGCTCTCTCTTAACACTAGAATATTACCTGCCACGTGGATGAGCTGGACGCAATGTAACACCTGGTCAAGTTTGATTTGCTTGCATCCAGGAAAAATGTTAAGAGGAAATTATTAAGTGAGAGGGACAAACTGTATATTTTGGCAACCCACCTGATACCAGCCTGGGCAACAACTGCTGAAGTCCTCAAAACAAGCCTATCTTTGCAACAGTGAAAGGGCTGAGCCCACCTGAAGCTGGTATCAGTGGTATGCGTGCAGATAAAGTGAACCCTAGAAACGCTCAGTACAGACAAATACTGGTAGTTATTTTACGAGGGTTTCTTTTTTTCTTAATACTTTTCAATGTACACAAAAATGAGTAAATGAAATTAGGATAAATACCTCCTAGAAACTGTAGGAATGGAATAGAAAAAGTCCCTGTGATGAAATACACACATACAAGTGATGTCTTTATGTAAGCATGAACAACTACACATACAATATACACATTAAGAGACCCATACACAGAATACATTAGGAGGACTGCATTCTCCAAATGATTTTTATATCTTGGTGTAGCTGCAGACCATGTAGCACTGGCTGCCTTGATCCTTTCAGGCAGCTTGACCCATTTTGAGGGGCAATGCTTTGTAAAACGGTGATGTTCTCTGAAGGTCAGGGAACTTGCACCTTCACCATCTAACCTCCCCGATGGTCTGAGCCACTCGTTACCACTGTGGTAGATACTCATGCTTTCTTTTCTTCCTTTAGATGTTTATGGCATTGCCAAAAGAAGAACGAGGAAGAGCTTGCTTGAAACCTAAGTTTCAACTTAAGTCCTTATTAGGAAGTAGGGTGTGCAATGTTTTCAAGAAGCCTAACAAGAACACAGAGGTTGTACCTGTGAAAGGTCTCAGAGCTCTGAATTAAAACTTGCAAATGCACCTCTTCCCAGCCTCTGGGCTTCACGGTGCTTCACACCACCTACATCTCTCACAAAAGCACAGGCTCCTTCACACCACTGGGGCAATTTCAGCCCAAGACTCCCATTCGGCTCAATGTAGCTTGCTTTAGGTGAAGTACAGAGGAACCTTGCTAATCGCGATTCAACGTTTCACAGCTTATGAACACATATTTCCCTTACCAAACACTGAATTGAACACCCTAACAGGCCCACAAACTTAAGATTTCATTGTCAGATTTTTATAAAATCCCCTCACAAGACAGTCTAGTGTCTTCCAAGTGACATTACCAGCCATGGTTAGACCTGGAAACTTGTTCAAGAAAAAGCTGTAATAAACTTAAACTTTAATTTCAAAAAAAAATTAAAATCATGTGGTTTTTTGCTTACCCACTAATTCTAATTTTAAAAAAAATTTTAAATCGTGGTTTTTTGCTTACCCACTAATTCTTGCAGGCCACTGAAGCATGTGTTTAGTGTTCAGTGGGCTACTGATGGGTTTAAGCCAGTGGAATAACTCAAATAACCACTCCTGTTGCTTCCAGTATAAGCAATACTGAAATTCTTTGGTGGATTTAGGCCCCAGTCACTACAAGTCAATGAAGTTCTGCAGTATGGTATTATATTTACACATTTACTCCAGAGCAGTATTTGCTCCACCCTTACTGTAGGATAAAGTGTTCAGGAAAAGAAAGCAAAAATCCTTGCGGTGACATGTACACACTCTCACTTTAGAGGAGCTAATCTTTCAGTATGAGCAAAATGAGCCAGATAAGCATCTCTTAACACTCCATTAAGTTATGAGCCTCCTCCATATCAAAGACAACATACAACAGCTGAGTCACATACAGTATTTATGTGATGACCACTTGTCCAATACGAATGCCCTGACAGAACCTAAAGATCTTTGGCCCAAAGGAAACGATAGACAAGTCTCCGATACTGCGACAGCGAACACACAAGATCCAGACGGACTCACAGACTCGTGACCTTTGTAATTACAGCCCATCACAGACAGCTCACTAGTGTGTGCATAGCCCTATTTATGGCAACACCCAATCACTGCAAGCTAGCCCCCTGTTCGAGAGCCTGGAGACTGGTATACCTCAACCAGGAAATATCTCAGCATTCTTCCCCCCTTCTGGTTTTGCGCTAGCAAGACAGACAAACCAGGGTCGTCCCCAAACTCTCTTGGTTTTAGTTCTGACACAGGTATGGGCAACACAAAAGGATACGATGCCATGGCTGACTACTGGTGACCAAGCTGTTCCCATGATTCTAAAGAAACAGAAACAGGATTTGAGCAAAAACCTTTGTTCATGAGCCAGAAATCAAAGTAGAGGAGAGAGCAAAGCAGTTGGGGATAAGGAAAGATTTATACCACCTTTTACCACTCGTCTCTTTCTAATCCTTTCACTGCCTCCTTGCTATATAAATGCAATTTGAGTTTTCTGTCTGTACCTAGAAACCGCTTGTTTAAGCTTTTCCTCCTTCTGCGAGCTTTGGTTCAACCCTGACCCTCTGCCTTTTCCACTCCTCTCATAATGCTGCACAAAATCACAGCTTGGTGAAGTTCGAGGCTGGATACCCCACTCTGTCACCCTGAATTACCCTGTGTGCTGCAGCCTGGTATGCTTCACCCATCTATCCCCGTAACACGCATTCGCGTGACAGCAAGAGTTCCTGCAAACACCATGGTCTTGATCTAAGTTAGTCAAGAGAGGGAGAATTGACAAGGTTTGTCTCCTTTTGATATGCTGCAGTGGCTAGTCAAGTCACCTTTACTATTAAAATGGGATTTTATTCCAACTTAAGTACCTGTTTCTGCACATACTACTTTACATCTGGCACTAAAACATGTTAACGAGTACCCAGCTTGCCACACAAACTGAGGCTGGAGTCCTATTGTTATCTCAAACTGCAGTATGCGGTTTATGCCTCTAGTGAACAGCATCTAGGATTACTCCATGCTGTTGGTGTGGAGTAATTCCATGATTTTTTAAAATCTCAGGGAACTCCCAGATCCAAGTCTTTGAATTCTTTAGTGCAGCTTAACCAGACGGGTTTATTTTTAGTGCAGTTCTACTAGGATAAACATTACTATATCCTCATTATATATTGGCTTCAGAGTACTACATCAGCCTCATTCAGTACAATTAGGTTATCCTGCTCCTTTCCAAATAGAAAATTAAGTGTTTATTAAAAAACGCGGCATTTATTGAACAGTTCTGCCTTTTTTTTTTCTGCAGCAATTCTAGACCCTTTAGAGTCTTTATCTGGTACTGGGTCTCCTTTCTAGCATCATTATCCTGAAACATTTAAATTCTTCCATCAACTGTGGATTTTCTACTTTTCTTTTTAACTTCCCAGCCAGAACACCTGCTTGGTTTTTCAGTCATTGAATGTGAAGAGTGCAGTAGATATTTTGCAAGTGCTTCTTAATAAATTCCCAATTTAATTTAGACACTTCTAATTTTTCCTTCTCAATCAACTTTGCTATAAGATTTTCCCCAGAATGATGAAATTCAACCTTTCCGAAACCCCAAATCAGCGTATTACCCGTACAAACCAGCATATGCTTCTTCGGTGGGAAGTAGGTCATGGTGACTGGTCCCTAGGCAACCACCAAATCTCACTCCTTTGATCAATTCATCTGCATCCCTCTTGGTGACATCTGAAATGGATTCAGCTGGTACTGTGTGCTGCCATGCAACTGATTAGTTCCCACCAGTCTCTGGTTTTATTTAATGGATTCTTTTCCAGAACTTGGTTATCAAATTAATCCTTGTGCAGTCAAAACTCAGTGGATATGAGTTACTCGTTAATTCTTTAATACTATAATGTACCACATCATTTTTTAATGCTCATCCTTTCTAAGGGTAGGGATGACAACACGAGCTGAGAGGGAAGTTGCAGAGTAGCAAACTGCATTGCACCAGATGCACATAAACAAGCAGTGCAATTGAAAGTATGAGAGATGAATGGGCACCATTTAGCAAGGCAAGGACCAGAGAGCATGATGACAGAGCCCTAGCTTAGGTAGATGTAAATTTGCTTTCAGCAGGGCTGGGTAAGCTTCCTTGCAAGAGTTGCATCTAGTGCTCAATGCCACTGTCCAGCCAAGATAACCTGACTTAGCACTGGTTCAACCACTGAAGTATCCCATGAGTTCTATGACCCTAGTCACAAAAATAGTTCCCCAAGGTTTCGACAACACATATTTCTTAAAATCACTGAGAATAGCAGTTCCTTCCTACTGGTCATCCACAGCCCATCAATGCCATACAAGTGCTGGTTTTGTAATAGGGGATCAACTTGTTCACCATGGGCTGAGCTCAGTTTCTACATGTGACTTCGCAACAGCACACAATGTTGTAAATTAAATGTTCATCCATACGTGCTTCTTACAATGTTCAGACAGGCTTTGCCTTCCAGATTCTGAGGCACAGGCTGCTGCACACAGAGTTCTGCATCTCCCTGGAACGTGGCCCAAAACTGTACTTGGGCTCTACTATCAGGATGAATTTTTTTGGCTTATAAGCTGCTGCATATTTCTCTTCCTTTCCCCTGACAATTATCTTTTGGTTATAGGTCAGAACCAAGAAGAAAACCAGGATTTTTTTCTTTGCTATACCTACAGACAGCTTGTGTAAATGGGAGCAGAAAGGTAAGAAGGCCCCGTCTACAAACCTAAAATTACATGATGATGGAGAGACTAAAGCTGGCTACCAGAAAACAGGATGGATGTTAACGTGTAAGGGTACATAACTTAATTGTATCACAGTCACATACGTACAGTGACTGAATTTCTATGGTAAAACAAGAAGGAGGCAAACATAAAGAAACTAAACATAGGTTTTCCTATTAACATGTTCCATATTTTGATTTAAAACTGGTGGAAAGAAAAAATCAAACAAAATATATGAAATGTAAAATGAGAATAATGAGTTGTTTTAAAATGTTCTTGCAGGTGAGAGATAGGTCTGAGACAACTGGCTGGAAAAAAAGTGTCGCTTCTGGTTATCTGTTTTAAAAGACACTCGCAGGAGGCGGGAACAGTCCTCCCAGATGAGCAGCATCAAGTGACAACAGTTTTTCCTGATGGGTTCTCACCAAATGAATCAACAGCAGAAGTGAAGTAGACGTAGGTTAGATCTTCACTGGGGAAAGGAGGAGAAGTATATTTAGACTTCACTCCTCACCTCAATATGACTGCTGCACTAATTGCAGCTTGTCTTAATGCCAGCATCTTTGCGTTAGCTCTCCAGAGCAGCAAGCCAAGAAGCCTAACAATAAAAGGCATTTAGGGAAAGCTGTTTTCATTCCTCCATATCCCACCAGTTCCAGGGACCAGGGGTTTGGGGCCTTGACTTCGCTGTGTGACTGGTGTTCACATAACTGCAGCCTTAAAGCCTGCTGGGCATGACCGCCTGCAGACACAGCAGATTTCCATCTGTCTTCATCATCAAGCTGTGGCTGTCAATCCCACCAGCTTCACGGGAAACCCTGGTGTTACCAATCAGCTTAGCCTACTGTGCACACGCCACACAACTATAAACCATAAAATTATTGTTTTTACAAGGGCAGTGGATTTAAAATTGCCCGGCCCCATCAATTCCAGAAACGCAAAGCCATCGGGCAAAAAGAAATACATATGGAAAAGATGCGCACCAGCATCTTGGGATGTAACCGAACCCTGAACCTACAACACACATACACAGCAAATGGAAGAGGTATTTTGCATTTCTTACAGCCTGATATATCCAAGAACTGGCCTTGGAGGAGCAGCTCACCACCTGATCTCTAAAGTCAGCAGTGGCAGCAGCATCGTCTCCGGGTACAGAGACATGACAGGTGGGAGAAGCAGACGAGACAAGTTTTCTTTTAGGTGTATGAAGTTTGTGTTTCATTCATGCTATTTGTGAAATGAAATAACATCAGCAAGTAGTCATGAGGCTGCAAGTTAGGAAATTACATCATATATTTGGCAATAACTGCGGGATATAAATAACCTGGAACATCAAACCTTTCACAGAAACAGATGCAAAAAGGGATTCACTTGCCCCTGGGCAATTCACAGTGTGTAACATTTACGTGTGGATGGGCAAGCTGTTTTTAGCTTCCCAGGAGTCGAGACAGACCTAGCAGAACTGGACTGCACATTCCCACAAGAAGGGCAACAGGTGACTGGTACAAGCTGCAGCGCATAGCAGTTAATTCTGGTACACTAAAAAGCATAAATGCAAGGAAGAACGTGAGGAACCTTCTTCTTTCTCTACGTTCCCCTATTCAAAGTAGTTACAGGAAGAGAAACTATTCTGAGTGCTACAATTAAATATAAGTAACCCTTATCAAAAATTCTCGGAAGCCCACCTTACAATAGGAACAGTACACCTTTCCTCTTCCCTTTGGGTTACTTAAACCCATTTGGGAGAAGTTAACACCTAGACCCTGAGCCTACCAAGATAAAAACACAGGAAAAATTTTATTCCCACAGCCTGTCTTATAGGTCCTTGCTGGAGCACATGTGCATACACGCTTTCAGTAAGCCATATGTGACCTAAACTAATTTAAAACTTTACAAACTAGCATTTATTGTGTCTTCTGCTTTTACAATACAATGACTTAGCTCTGTGGATGAAGGCAGACGTGTTACTGAGATCCACAGGGCACTGGACTACGTACCCGCCAACAACTATTGGCATCGTGTACCGTTCTTTAAAAGGGACAGTATGGACGCACTTCTCCTGGGCTCTGGAATGAGCACAGTTTCAATCTAGCAGCCAGAGAGTCTTCAGAATAAGGAGCTGTGAGTAGACAAACCTGTCTGTTAAGACGAACACTTTGGTAAACTTAAATTCATAATACCGAATGCAAATGAAACAAAAACACTGTTTAGAAGTAACTCTCAGCACTTCCCCAAGCTGAGTTTTAGAAACTTTCCTTCTTCCTTCCCACTCCCACCACACTGCTGAGGAAAGATGCAACTCAATCCCACCCTTTCCACGTGCATGGGGATAGTACTTTCCAGTGAAATAATACAACAGATTCCAAGCAAAATACTTCATCCTCCCTTTGTGCCTTGCCACAGCAAAACACAGAGGTTTTGGTAGGTACTTGTCGTGGTTTAACTCCGGCTAGCAAAATACCACGAAGCCGCTCTCACAAATCCCCCTCCCCTCCTCCAGTGGAGGACTGTGCAAACATACACAGATCTGACTTCTTGCTGTCCTGCACCTCCTGGTCTTGCAGCATCATAACAGGTTGAGTGATCACTTATTTCCCACATTAAGGATTTCTACTCCAGGTCTCGTCTACCCAGAATTAACCTTTGGTGTTTCAACCACCTGCAAAGTCTTTTCTTTATTCAAGAATTCCAAGGTGCTTTATTAATTTTGCTTAATTATGTTTTACAGTTTTGGACTGAGGACTATTGAGTGTAACATACTTTTTACAGGTGAGCAAAGAGTGGGAAGACAGAAATTGAGTGAATCCAACATAAGCGGGACCATGACACTGGCATTTTCTTAAATTGGGCTAGCACGCATGGGTAACTAGCAGGAGGTGGGCTACCAGGACTTCGGTAAGCCTTCCACATGTTAAATAAACACTGCTCTGAAGCAAAGGTGTTCATTGCTCATTCAAGCTTGTCTAGGTACAGGTTGAAACAACGCAGATAACTGCAGCTTCTAGAGACATCCCAGGAAACAAGGACTGCCTGGCTATTCTAAGGCTTGCTGCATTTCTTTGTCTTGCAGCTACAATTCATAACCATACACACAAGTCCTACAATTTCTTATAGCTAATTGGAACCCTGATCACATACAAATAATTATCCTGCAGCATAAAAATAATCAAAACGCTGAGAAACAATTTAAAACAAATGGCATTCTTGCTGACTGAGATTTCACAGATGTTACAAGGAAATTGCTTCCTTGCTTCTAGCACTGCCATAATTTTAAGATACAAATATAAACAAATCTTTATAGCGCTACCCATCAGCCTTCACACACGGCTGCTGCAATCACTCCTCTCCTAGACTTATTTTCCATAATGATTTTACCTATTTGGATGTTCCCCTCTTACTCATTCTCTCTTTTCATGTGGACAGTAAAACACAAGTGTTATTTAAGCACAGAAATCCTTAAAGTAGATTTCACTGGGGTTAGGGGCTATTTTTAGTCCAGCTAGCACAGAGATGCACTGAAGTGTTTACTAGCTTGAACATAGGTCATAAAGGCTGCATTTGTCATTATCAAAGACCACCTGCAGTTTAGATAATTTATTATCAGTGACAACTGTTTATTAGTCCCCAACAGGCAAATAAATTTAACCCTTCTCTATCAGCCATAAAGCTCCTGAGCGAACACTGCAGCAGCAACCTTTGTGATGTCTCTCAAGTACGTCTTTTAATCCTTGTGCCTACAGTAACATACACGGGAATTGCTGACCTCAGGTTTACAAGCTTTCCATGCTGCTCAGGTCAGCAAGTGGGAAGTGCCAATTAGACACGCAGAGCCAACCCCCCCCCCCCCCCCCCGCCACCACTGCTCAGCTTCCCAGCCTGCTTCCATCTTTCCCAGGAAACCTCCCAGAGACAGCAGATAAACTATCCAGAAAACAAGGCAAGCCCACCTGCACAAATAGTGGAAAGATGTCCAGAACCTGAGAACTGACTAATTATTGAATATCCACCACTTCATGTTTTATCAATTTCAGTATTATTTCATCTCAAATTAACCCCACAGATAACTTTAATGCCCTGTGAAATATTCGGGTATGGAATGCAGAGCCACTCATTTTGCACAGTATTTTCAGGTATCTCCTCTACTGCCTTTATTACCCATTATGTTTTGATTGTTTCCTGCTGTCCATCACCATGTCCCAATGTCTCTATTCCAAACTCATAAAGAACTTCCCAAGGAAGTCTCCTGGCCCACATTTCCCTTGCTGATGGCTTCAGGTAGGAGCCTGAGGATAGCTGTAAAGGGCAACAAGATCTTAACTCAACAGGTTTGGGCAAATGCGAGAATTTGATCATGACAGTGATTTACAGAATCAGGGCTCCATGGCTCTATGGTGGGTCTTTTCTGCCCTATTAAACAGCTACTGGATTTCAGTCCAGAAGAGCTGCTCTGCAGTTCAATCTAGTAATAATACAAAGGATGAAGAAAGAAATTGAATGTTTTTTCAAATCAAGGTAATTTTCCCTGGGAATATTGCATTATTATATTGCTCACCACACCATAAATATGATAAGCCTAGATTCATAGTCACCCTTGGTTTCCTTTATAGTCGATAGATAAAGTCGATGGCCAACAAATAAAGATACGTGAAGGTTATAATTTGGATTTTGGATTGCCTGGATTGGGAACAATGTAACATTTCTCTATGACCAATTACCACAAGAAATAAAAGCAAGATTGGTCTTTTCTTTATAAGCATAATGAACAGAATTTGAACTTCTGAAGACAAAACAGATTCCTGGTTTTCTTCTCTTCATAATAAATTTATGTAAAATAAAGCATAGATCATCTTGTGTCTAAATGAGGTACACAGCCTAGACCTGGAATACATTGTCTAATGACAGAAAAAAAATTTGACTTCCAAAACAGAACGATCACCTCATTCCTCACCAACTCCAGTTCACCATATAAATTATTCTTGATGAATTCTCATTTGTTATTTGGGTGGACATAATTCTTCAGCAATTAATGTTCAGAGAACCCAAGCTTAGTATGTATCACTTGTCGCGCCTAGATGAACACTAATGTAAACAATTTTACACAGTGAGTTAATATCTACTATGTAAATAATATATATATACTTAGGGCAATTAAAAATAACTATCCTGATGTTATTCCAAAACCTTCTGAAGCCAAGAGAGAGATTTCTATTTATTTCCAGGGAAAATAATCTAGTCTTTTAATCATACACTCATGCTTTTAGAAGTGTTGTCTGTGACCTCAGAGTCCTTAATTAATTTGTAATCAAAATATTCTGTGCAAAAGTACTGGGCATGACAACACAGGCAGGTCTCCTGGGCTTTCCTGCCAAACTACTGCAGTCTTCAGACTCCAGAGTTAGGCTTCTGGTTCTCTACCACCAAGCAGTACATCTGGCAAGCCCCAGGAGAGCGGGATGCAGGTATGGCTCTCGGGGCTGGACTGCCAACTCTTCAGCAAAGGGATGAATGCACGGCCAAGTCTCGCCTCTGTGGAGGCAAGAACCTGAAGCACTGGCTCAGCTTCTGGCTCTGCAGCTGGAGGCTGGATGCTCTGAGAACCCATGCACGTGCTGCTGAAACCATCAGGAACTGCAGCTTCTCTGCAGGGAGCTCCTCTGCACTCAACAGCCTGGGCACAAAGGCCAAAGCAACTCGAAGATCTCAGCTGCAGCTCAGCGATGGATGCAGAGGCAGCACTGCTTTCAAGAAGGGAGATTCCCCTTGGATCATTTGAGAGGAAAAAAATGACCAGGCAGAAATTTCATATCTGAAATGCTTGCAAGCAAAAACCCCTTTTAGCTCAGATGGCACAATATCGTCTGTGTGTTTTCAAAATGGGACACTGCTTAAAAAAGCAAGCTGACACATTCTGCACTGGCTTTATATTCTAAATGATTTCATGTTTGGTGCCAAATGTGGCATATTATAATAATCTTGTCTTGGAATGGAACGTGTGAGAAATTATTTATTACATATATTCACATAGAGATGTACCTCTCAAAATAATCTGATGTTTGCACATATTAGGAGCTGGGACAATAAATACATTAAGCTTACTGGCTTCCTCTTCTGTGAAGGTTATAGTTCTCTACTCCTTGGCAAGCACTTTGGATTGTTCAACAACATCATTGTGCATCATTCTCACATACTTTTGTGCTACAGAGGTTTTGTGCCAGGTCTCAAGTTCATTAAAAAAAAAATAAATAATTAAATCTTGGGCTGTTCCATTCAATTGTTTATTGATACAGTTAAATATCTTCAAAATCCATGCTCCTGTCAACTCAGCTTGAACTGAAGCAAACTTTGAAAAATAAATTTGTTCATAATTCTAGAATTAACTTACACTATTGAGCCACATTGAGCCCAAACTTCAGCCTGGTTGCACAAGTGATTCAGAAAAATACATGTAATCGAAATTAAGGATGCCAGATTTACTGCTGGGATATGGTGCTGCATTTCCACTGATCTCCATAGCATTACTTAAGAGCAAAGCTCACTTGGCATTCCAGCACGCTTGAACAACCGGCTGAAGAGCAATGCCACGTGCTCTGGAGAGCTTCCGAACACTCACAGAGCACGGGAGAGGTGAACAAGGGCACGATGTCACTGATGCCCTGTGCTACATCTTTACACAAAAGCAGAGGTAACTCGTAAGAAAGAGATCGAGTGCTAGCAGGCCTTCCTGGAGCAGAGTCATCGAGGGGGAAAACCAGGGCACTTGTTGCTCCTTTCCTTAGAACTTACTGTTCGCTGCAATGACTCCCTAATCAGCAAAATGAATTTAATTCATCCACTGTCCACGGCGGTCCGCTCTCCATAAGGCTAAAAGCTTCACCACCCCCTGATGAACATGGTAAAACACATCACCCAAACCAAGAGTAAAGAACGGAAATTGGCTGGTTAAAAATGGCATCCAACTGGCTGCTGTAGGTGTCCTTGGACTATGCAGTTCTCATCATGTCTGAGGTACTAAAAGCCCTTTCGGCGGTATGGTCTTCGTACGCGTAGGGTAACCTGTGTCTCCTGTACATCAGATTCCTGCCTCTGTTGTCCCCCAGGCTCATTTTCAAGCTTTCAGTTTTGCTCTGGTAAAGACAAAGGGGGTCCGGTGCTATGCTGGTGAACACGCAGAGCTCCTGCTGATTTTGGGGTGTGATCAGAATGACAGTGCTCTTCCCACATGTTCATATAAATCAAGCAGTAAAATCTGCTGAAATAGAAGCTTCTGTCATGGAAGGATGCTGTACTTTGGGAAATGCAAAAGCATAAGATCCCCAGACTTGGAAGGGTTAATCCTGTCATGCAATGAGGCCCCCAATTTCGGGACAGGCCAAGAAAAGCTACTGATTTTACAGTCCTCAGAAAACCAAACACCAGCGGAATGGAGCTCTGCAGCTCAAGTGCAGCAGAGCTAGGGCTCTGGTAAAATATACAGGGATTAAGCAGTGGGCTTACAATACTCTTTCTGAAGATTAGTATAAGATTTCCTTCTTAGATAATGTAATCATGTCATGGACCAGTCCCATTTCTTCTAGTCACCCGTACCTTTCTGCGCTGCCTCATTCTCTGACTCCTAGGGAAGACATCCTGTTAGGTTTTGGAGTAACCCCTTTTTCCCCACACAGGCTTGGTGTATAACTTGCTGGCTAACGTATCCACCAGGGAATGAAACACAGAATTTATCTGACGTTCCTATGCTACTGCCTTGGAGCAGACACTCCAGCACAGAAGATTTTCAGATTATCAAGAGGGGGTAAGAGGAATGTCACAGCCTGTGCTGGTCTATGTAGGGACATTTATCAAAAAGACAGCTGGTATAAGATTGCTATGTTCTCTCCCTTCGATGCAACAAAAGGCAATTTAAAAATGGTTTGCAGTAATTAAATTGAAGCTAATTTAGAAAAATAATAATCCTCCAGCTGATGTTGTTCCCCTTATGCTGAAATAGCCTCAGAAACACAGTATATCCTTCCTCTCAAGCTCCATGTATGCCAGCAGACATTGCCGTGAGGCACGCTGCTCGCAAAGCACTCTGCCAAAAGGCCAGAATCAAGGTTTACTGCTCCATCAAAACGTTAGGCTTTTTCTTGAGGTCAAGGAAACTTCCCCCCTACTCTGGCAGGGAGGAGACATCTGGGCTGTCGCACTTTGACAAGCAACAGGACAACTGAACACTTGAGAAGTAACCTATGAGTTTGTGGGGTAGAAGAGCTCCACATTTTGTACCTCAAAATGCACAGGGGCAGAAATTTGCACAAAATTAATTAAAAGCTGCAGATTGTAGTGCCTCGGTTGCTAACAAGAAACTGCACCTCTTATCCAACAACAAACAAATGCAACCCATGAAGGAATAAAATCTACATGAGAAAATAAGCAGCAGGGGCAATGGGTCTGTAAAAGATTCATTCCTAAGAGACTTATGTATCTGGCACGGGGAAAGCACCAGAAAAGATGCATGAAGGAGAAAGGTTGTGATGGGCATCCGTGTCGCCACAGCTCTGGAATGCTGCAGTGTGTGTTTAAAGAAAGCCCCTCTGAGAATTGCAGGATCCCCGTGGCACGGTGCACACATGGTGCACAGTACAGCGTTATCTGAGGAGCGGATCTGAACAAGGAAAACATCTGCATTTCCTCCTGTTTACATGGCTACAATTTCTCCTTCCCAAGGGAATTAGGTGCCCCATCTGCATTAGAGCTAGCACTAGCCAGCGTGCAGTTTTCCTCTGGAAGGCATTTTTCTCTAAGTACAAAAGCTGCTTTGAGAGTTGAACTTGAAGCTATTCTGCTCACAGTGTATTTCAGTGACATGAAAATAAAGAATTTTTTAAAAAGAGGGAAGAAGAAAAAAGAGAAAAAAACAGCTCTGCTACAGTTTTTGAGTGTTAGCTTATTAAGGCAATATTTGCACTTTTTCAATGGATTGGGTGGAGAGCCACCAGAAGGTGAACAAAACCGCCAAGTACCACAGCAGACCTGACAAAAATAGCATTTCACCAAGGAGCAGGCACCCGCAGGACAAACGCCTGTGGGTTTACCCATTTCGCTGTGCATGACTTGGCTGTGTAATACGTATTTTGCACCAGCTTCTGCCCTGACTTTGTTTGCATCAAACCCTCGTAAGAAGATCAACAAGCTCTTAGGAGGATATGAAATTACTGACACAACAGAACCCACACAAGCCATGACTTAATTCAGCCAAGTGTCCTTCGCCGGCCACCTTTTCCTAGAGTATTTCCAGCTTCCACAAGATTTCTGGAAAGCACGAGACCAATATTTAAGAGCCAGCAACAGTTTAGCTAGAGTTTTACACTACTTAACTTCTATTGATCTTTTTTCCCCCGTAAGGCTTCCATGTGACAGCAATTTGCACCCGACACCACCGAAATACATGACTTTGCATACATTGCCCACTCTGGCGCAACACAGTGATATTTAAAGCTAGCTGAAAATAAACTGGCTTGAGCACAAGAAATGGGTCTAGATGTAACGACACAGAGCTCTGTCATGGCTTCGCCTAGCCCAACAAGGGCCAAAAGCAGCTGGCACAGAGTGCAGGTACGTTAGGCTTGGAGCAGCGCCCACCTCTGAGCTCAGCTTTGTGTGCAGGCTCTGTCGCTCCCACCCCATCTTTGAGCAGACGTTTTATTCCATTTCAGCAGCACTTCTGCAGAGAAAGCTTAGACTTCTGCTACGCATGTCCTCAGTACACAGCCACTTGTCACCAGCCCTTGCAGCAACTCCCACATCAACATCAAACAGGCAAATTAGCTGTGCCACATACCGCAACTCCAGCTGTGGCATCTGCAGAGAGCAGGAGCCCAAACCCCTCCCTCGTAACTCTATGGAGACACTAGGGAGCTGTATGGAGACACTGCCCTGGGACAGCAGGCATCCTGCATCACTGCCACACTGAGCAGCGCTCACAGTATTTTTAAAATAAGGAATAAAACTTCCATGCACCTCAAAGGCGATGGCAGAAGGGACGAGAGGAAAATGGGAGAGAAAAATGTAAGATTTTTCTGCACATCTGTATGGCACAGGAAATTGTCTTCGTAGGATATCTGGCCCTTCTGGGACATAAAAATTGTAACAACTGGAAAAATGGCAAAATGATGATATAGTAATCAAAATTAAGATTAGGCATCTGAGAAACAAAAGGATTTTTTAAATTATACTAATAGTCTGGAATTTAAAAAATATGTTTCGTGAAATATTCAACAACCTCTCTTTTTTGGCCAGTGTAAACATATGCCAAGTGTTCTTAAAACTGCAAAAACTCTAAGAAAGAGGATCATGAAATTCCTGAGTATGTAGGCAGAATGTATCTAAAATCCAAAGAGTTAGAAGACCAAATGTATACTTTAGAAGAACAAGTCCGTACTCAAACATTCACCAAGTTTAGCTCTTCCCAGATTCACGGATCCACTTTTTTCCAGCTTTAAAGCACTTCCTAAACTTCGCCCCCACAACACCACCTAAACGAACGATGCACTCCGTACGCACAGCACATATTTTATGATCTGCTAGGCCAGGATTTCCTGAAGTGTGTTCACGAGAGAGACCACATGGAAGACGATTTCTTTCCACATGCACGACCTAATTTGATTTTCAGTTGCTTCTGTATTTTAATATTTTTTTATACTTTGGTTCGATTTCTGGTCAACTCCCTCCCCCACTCAAGAAAAGAATCTAGAAATATCGAGGGTAAGTCCAGGAAAAACTCACAATTTATTACAGAGGCTTACTTAAAAGAAAAAACAGCCGCAATGGATTAATGTATTTCCTTTCCCACAGCTTTTTCACTTAAAGCATAACTGTGCGTATTTACCGCAACTCTTCCATCTGCCAGTGGCATTGTGCTGAGACATCTAGCGCACAGGCTGCAGGGACTGACAGCGAGGAGACAGGTCCCACCGCTGCTCTCAAACTTGGTGATTAATATGGCATGAAGCCTGGTGAAAAGCCACATTGCTGACTATCAGCAGTGACCCAAATCCTTGTTATTCCAGCCGTTTATCCTAATCCTGAGTCAAGTCTCTAAGAAAACAGAAAACGCTTACAAACAAAAACCAAACCAGATTGTTGTCAAAAGCTTGATCAAGGCCTGTGATCAGATTTGCTCCTTTTTCTTACAGGATGTCCTGCACAGTGGAGTGAAGAAGAAATGACTAATGTTGGCGCTTGCTTTTTTTTTTTAATTGAAAGCCGTACCACTAAGGAGGAGGTACTCACCTTTTTACAGGGTCAGATTGACTTCACACCACTGCCAGAGTTTATCCTTTGAACCCAATCCCTTCAGCAGGCACATATATATGAACACACACATTTGACAATATGGGAAGTGTTACTCCCAGGTAAGTTATGTAAATGATACGACATTACAACAACCTTTAAACTTATTCTTGGGAGTCCAGAGGTTTCTGGAAGAGATCAATCAGCCACACTGTCACTCCAGTGCCCCAGAGTGACAAATTCACTAACTGCAGCGATGTCACAGTGATTCTTCAACAGCTTGGTGACCTCTTAAACCTCTCTGCCACCTAACGTGGGCTGAATAAACCTAGCTCCTCCCCAAATTGGAAAAAGTGTGTAGAAGCCTGTAAGTTGCTTCAACACAGTGAACTTGCAGAAAAGGTGATGTTGCTCTTGTTTGGGACAGCAGGTCTGGTTTTGGCGGGGATATTTCTCAAATGTCACTCTTAATTACTTATACTTAATTACTAATATCAAGCTGACTGCAATTCTGACGCTGACTTCAGAAGTCCACTGGTTTCAATGTGGGGTTCATCCCTTTTTCATATTTCCTTTCTATCACTTTCTACATGAGTTATGGAGAACCCCCGGTTATGACTGGCCAGTGGGCAACCTCAGAACAAAATGCGGCCATTTTAGCATCTTGAGAAGGCCACTGAAACCCACACACCAACCCTGGTTGTCTGGAAAGTTGAAAGAGAGAGGTCCCTGGTCTACTGGGAAATACAGCCTGGCTACCGGGATCCCACTGGTGCACCAAACAGCAGCCACACAGCCAGGAACAGATAAAGTAAACCCAAGTAGCTGCCATGCACTGGAGAACAGTGACTCTTTCCAAAGGTTTAAGTAATGCAGTCTGCTTTTGCTGAGACCGGTAACCAGGCTTTGTGATACTTATTCACTGGGAATCCAAATCAGACCTATCCGTTCGTTGTGCAGGAGTAACAAAACACACCCAACCTCAGTTACTTTCAGCTGGGCTTTAAACTCAAAACCATGGCCTGAACACAGACAGGTGCCTTTTCCTTAGAGCTGACTATTAATGACCCACATCAATGCTCTTAATGCTCATTTAAAAAAAAAAAAAAAAAGCCCAAGTCTTCTTAACTCCCTGCTATAAAAGTCGTTCATTTATATCTTAGCACAAAGAGGATTCCCATGTGCAGCACACTATTCTCATCTGTCATCAAGCTGTGAAAAAAAAGGGTCTACTGATCTTGACAGGCTAGGAGGTAAGACTTGGTCAAGAGTGTCAGATGATACGGCATTCTCATCAAGGAATCTTATAAGAAATATCACCCATTGCTGTTCATAAACACAAGCCTGGTTTGGCCATATTTAATTACAAGCAAAGAAGGATAATTAAGCAGTTCATGATATGGACTGGCTAAAGCATATGCAATCTTATCTATGTTCTCTGCACCTGTGTTTTCCATGGTTTAAATCATAATACTGATCTTTTAAACTGCACTCAGGGAATATCCCAGTTCATTCACATCACAGAGAGTAATGTGTTCTATTTTTAATCAATATGTAAATGAAAAAGGATGCAATATATTATAGAGCCTTACCAGTAGCCAAATCTATATTGGCAAATTACTGTTAAATTGTTTACTGTTGTCTCAAGGCAACCCAAGCGCTTCCAGAGCTAGTCTGTGTGCCCAGTTCACTTGTCCGTGTTATTCCTCTCCTTTGTTCTCTCCATGTTTATTATCTTCTCAGTTGTGCTTCAGCTCGTATTATTTAAGTCACGGTATTATGGGAACCTCTTGTAGCTCATCTTTCAAACTGAACTGTAACCTCTACCCGCGTAAGCCACAACTGCGTTTTCCAACACTCGGAGGAACGAAACCACACAATCCTTGCTAAAGCCCTCTAATCCTTAACAAAGTCTTTGAGGTAGAGGCAACCACTCCTGTTTGATGTGCACAGCGCCTATGGGAATGGCACAGAGACCTCTCAACCCCCACACAATCTGAGCCGCAGCAATGCTGAGGGCGAAGCTCTGGCTATGAGGGTGTCGGCGCAGCCCCGCGTGCCGTGGGAGGCACGCTCCACCAGCAGCCTCATGAGAATCGCCCCCGCGGAGCCAGGGGTGAGCGGTCCTGGAGTCCCCTGCCACACACCTATGGCCAGGTGGGTAATGCCGCAGGTTTACTGCCACTGACCACTCTTTTCCTAGCACCGACAGACTGTTCCTGCCCTAAATATCATAGGAAACATCATGTCCTTACACTTTTACTTAGTTACTATATTTTTAATTAGTTATTGCAGTATAACGGTAGGTTGTTGCACTGTCTGTAATTTCATCCTCTCTATATTCCAGTCATTACCCTTCACAGATCTTACAGGAATTGCTAGATACTTCCCAGGTATTTTTGTTTTGCATATCCCTTAGAAGTACTTAAATGAAAGCATCGGTAATTGGTTTGGATATAAAAATCAAAAGAAATCTAATACAAACTCAATTTTTCAAAAAAAGCCACCTAGGTCTAAGCCTTCTAAACCCATCTCCAAAAAAAAAAAAAAAAAATCAATCACCATATACAGAAGAGAGAAGAGATTGTATGATAGATGTGTGTGTGTCCAGACAGGGAATTAATGATATACACAATGGCTCTGTATTTCCATTCCGTTTTAAAGGGTAGGGTTAACACACTACAGCATTTTTGTATGGGAAACACTTTCCCCGAAGCTAGAAGCACAAAACTGGCTCAGCAGTTTAAAACTGAAAGAAAATTGAATTCTTTTCAAGATATTCAGATGCATGCAGAGCAAAAAGAAGGTCCTATCCTTTACAGTTTTAAAATGCAACATTAAAACACTGTAATAGTGAAACATAACCATTAGTTGACTTCTGTATGATAGTATGTGTATTAATGGTAATTAACAATATTTATGTACTATACCTTTTATCTATCCCCACAAAAATCTAATGCCGAACACATGAAAGAATTGTCTGACTGACCTCAAAAGCTCACGATGTCCAACTGTTGTTGTATACTGACATCTAATTCTAACATCAAAATGCTCTCACATTCGCTCCCTGTGCACTCCGGACAGCACGGAACACTACTTACTGAGCTGAGTGAGGATCCAAGGAAATTTACTTCATTGCCAGCATTAAGATGAATATACTAACTTCAAAGAAACAGGAATGATGTAACATTTAAAATACTCTCACATACTGATGAAATGCCTTGTTCAAGAGGTTGTTTTTCCTTACTACCATAAAATGGTAGTTCACGTGTGCTAAAATTTTGTTATACCGTACCTCTTAGAAATACACAGAAATATACTTTAAAAATACCAAAAAAAAAAAACTACTTTGAGAATATTTGACTGAAAAGGATAAAAAAGTGACACCTCAGGCCAGGTGTTACTGTTTTTTAAAAAACAAGTTTCTCATTTAAGCAATCTACTTTTAGAGCATTCACAAAGAATTAAATGGCTTTTAAATAAGATGTTTCTGCTATAACAGCCGACATCTAGGGAATTTTTCATTGTATTTCTTTCCAACAAGCCAACAACGTAGCAGCTTCTAGCTCTATGTGCAACTCAAACCTCTCAGAATAGCAATACAGAAATACAAATTTAGATTTTAAAATTTTTAATTTTATTATTTGCAAATAGATTGCCAACAGTACTGTAACAGAAGATTATTCTAAATGTTAAAGCAACTATGATACTTTCTCCCAAGTAATTAGAAAAACCTCTGTTATAGGCAAGGGGTTTTGTTTTTAACTGTTAATCTCTCTTTTTTTTTTTCCCCTCTAGCTGATATTTTATTTCACAGAAAAAGCAGGGCATACCCAGTTTTAGATTATGGAGGATTACGCAGCGTTAAGACTGTCGGAAGAAAGAGCGAAGGCAAGCTGTGAGCCAGATAAATGCTCTGTCACCAGGATTTTCCTTCCACCACCTAATTTCATACATTTTTTTCCATTTAAAATATTCTCTATTTCTTACATTTCAAAGTAATCCTTCAAACAATCTTATTATCATCCTTATTTAAACTCATGAAGTAGTTATGTCCAGTGCTATAGTTTCAGTATTTCAGACTTTTCTGTTAGAAGGATGTAACCAACCCGGCTGACACATTAACTCTGTTGTAGTTTGGTGGCAAATTAATGATTATTTTTTCAAGATGACAATTATACAAGAGATGAAACTGAACGTGCATTTTTAGTAACCAAAGCTGACTTCCAAAACAATCAAATTTTAAAGCTCTGAGTACAACATTCAGACTTGTACTCGAGTAAACCAGCAGAAACTCAGCTAACCAAAAAAGCCATGAGCATCCTTAACATTTGGAATTTACCATAAAAATGAAACAAGGATTAACACACTCAGTTGCCTCTCAAACCATACTGCATATCCTCCTTATTGTTTTTTCAATAATAAAAACATCAAACACAAGTTGATGAACTTTCAAGATGACGTGCCAGCATAAACGATGAGTAATGAATACAAAAAGCAATCATTAACATACTCACCTACTAGTTTCAGGAACACATAATTACAATTATGGCTGTCAACCTTTCCATTTCAGAGTTTTCCTGCAAACTTGAAAATTCCAGAAATAACGATAACTGTGACCACATTTTTTTATTATGACTACTTTCTAAAATACATTGTAACATGTATTCTGAACCAGATTCTTGATTTTTATATTAAGAAATTCTATCCTTATTAATACGCAGCTAATTAGAGGACTGATTTAAACAAATAATATTTGAAACAGAAAGCAGAGCTTTGCTACATTGCCCAGACCAGTTTTATTATTGCTATTCCTGAAATGTAGAAGAGTTAGAGCCAGAACAGAATAATGGTAGCCCATCACTGTTTCCCCACTACAAATCAAATGAACAAAATAATAGAAATCAAACTAATATTTTTGACATGACACACAGAGACCTAAGAGACCTTTAATCAAATTAAACATCACTACTTATTTGAAATTGTTGACAGAATTCACCAACAACATCTTTAACTGAAAACAGACAGATGAATAATTAATATTTAGAAGTCTAGAAACAATCTTCCTTTTACAAACTGCCCACCAAAATAGGTGTTGTTCTTTTCATTAGCCAGCCAATTATCTGAGTAAGGGTTGCACTGCATTCTGTTAAAAGCTGACTGACGTACTCGGGCCACTCTGACTGCACATTCATCAGGGGAAGCACCTTCCGGCTCTGCTGAAAATACACAGGTATTTTTTAATGCGCTTTTGAGCGCGGAAGGAACTTCCCTGACACAACCTGCTTGCGTGCTTCATGTTCTCTGCCACGTTGGACATTCGCACAAGAGAAATCAATTTACACAGGAAGCAATTAACAGAAATAAAGGCACATATTTGCTGTGTTTGCTTACAAAATTTTGAGGTGCTAGTGAAATGCACTAAAAATTACTCAAAGGATTTTTGTTGTTGTTATTTTGTGATTTTTTTTTTTTAAATAAAAGCTAAAACCAGGCTGAATAGTCTCCCAGAAGTTGTTTGTTGAAATTATTTTCCAGTTTCCAAAGGAGTACCGGGTTCAGCTTTTAGGGCCCAGATCCTCCAGTGGAAAATCCGCCCTAACACTGAGCTCCCACGCAACTCGGGCTCTGAAGGCGTTTTCTATCAGAAATCAGCCCCAGTGATAAGCTTCCAGTGCCAGCTCTAGTAATTCCAGGTGTTCTCCGAGCCGTGCTGGCGTCACAGATGGAGAGGATTTTTACCCTTCCCCACATCCTGTTTTAAAAAGCAGATGTGGGGGCTCCCGGGACCCTGACAGACAGCTCTTTGTTCCCACTCGATTGGAGGGCGTCCAAGCATTCTCGCTAAAGAAAATGGGGTTTCTGTGTCCCAGTTGTGCTACGAAGGGAAAAATAAAATCACTAATTCCACAGGCTCTGTAGGGAGAACTTTTCAATGAGAGCAGCCAAGGTTACCAACACCTCCACAGGTCGGTCTGTTGGTTTATTTTAAGGTCATTTTGTTTTGTTTTCCTCTTAAGCCCAAAAATATAAGTGAACAGTTTTTTTATTAATTTAACAGCTCTAAGATTTAAGATCTAGCAATGAGAATTAACTGGGCTTGGGCTTCAAATTGTCCCAGGTCAGTTATTCATAAAGTGATTTGAAATCACTGACTGAACACAGTGAGATTATTTTCCCGCTCAACAAGCTAATATTCCCATTCTTTCTTTAGTAATTTTATTGAGAAATTCAGTATTTACTCATTCTGTGGGCTGTTTAACAAAGCTTAATACTGGACATCAACATCAATTATGCTAGATACCAGAGAGCATGTGGAGCATTCCCTGGTGTGTTTCCTCAAGTCAAGATTCAGAAAAACAACTAATTCTAAAAAATAAATTTTCAAGCTCCAGCAGAACTAACGAATAACAAACAGAAAAACCCAAACCAACTGCCTTTGGCAACTTTGCATGCAAGTACAATTCTGAGAGAATTGAACAGGCGTCTCTAAAATACTAATTTTTGGTACAAGGTCAGTAATGTATGATGAAGTGACAGAAGGGGGTATAAAATGTACCCACATGCTTCTGGAAAGGAAGAGCTCATGCTCCCTGCTGCTCTTTGGGGGCAATAGGATGGAATATATTTAATGTATAATAGGATTTCTAAACACGCACAATTTGCTTAGCTGTATGCCTACAATGTATATGCACGGAGTAAAATGGTACACGTAAAGAACTGTTCCAGAGCTAATTATTCCCAAGGAATATAATACCATCCTGATTTTATTAGTGTACCTTAATAATGGCGTTATAGTATTTTTTTTAAAATAAATAAGCCTCATGTCCCATGAAGGGGATGTTTGATATACTGTGCAAATGAGTAATTTGCAGCTTAAACTCTTTCACTAGTTTGCCTATAGCGCTGTAGGCAGCAGGTCGCTGCCAGCTCTGGGAAGTTCAGCTCATAGTTCAGCAACTCAAGCCTTCGGACATAAAACGCCGCACCAACAACGAGATTATTAGATTTTCTTTGCCACTCCATTTACTGGGAAACATTGTACTCAAACCAGATTGAAGATTAGCGGTAAAATCCACTAAATGGGATTTTTTAGTTAACAAAACAACTGTATTAAGTATAACTAGACCATATGTACTTAATACAGGAGTGGCACTCGTGAGGATGACTGCAACAGAAACAATTTATCATAATAGTAATTAGTAAGATACACTGTCAACATTTTCCTAAAGGATATGAAGACCTTTGTCACTACAGGAAAAAGAGGGCCATAATTAAGCTATGATTTATTTCGTAGTTTTAACATCATAATTCCTACTTTTCACCTGAGACTGTAACTGAGAAATTATCTATACTGATATAAATAAGAAGTACAATATCAAGAAATATCTGTTCAGCTCTTCTGACTACTTTTAAACTTTACTCAATACTAACATGTAACACTTGTTTTTATTCTCCACAGAAAGAAATTAGTCATAAAGATTCCATAAAACTCTTTCCAACCACTTGAACCAATTCACACAAAACCGCATGAGAGAAATAATGCAGATAATGAAAATTTAGACATACAGCAGTTAACACACTGAAGACGTCCAGGGAAGAGCTCCTAAATGAGCTACTGGACTGTGTGCACTGCCACTGTGGTGGCCATGTTTTCTCTGATTAAGAATTTATGTTCAAAGACCAAAAAAAATTCAGTTTTCCTTTGTTCAAAGCAGTATTTCCTCCTCATACCGAGGTTTGCATCCATTGCCTAACGAGAATATACAGAGGCAGGTGTTAAGTACTGGCTTCTGCCAGGCTTCACTAAAGCAAGTTCAAATACATGTTATTTGTCACTTTAATTTTGTGTTCAGGTATAATTTACCACTATTGCTGATTGTTCATGTCAGTAGGCATGCCAACAAATGGCGTAAAAAAACCTCAGTAATCACTGAACAAAAAGAAAATTCCATATTTTCCATGAGGAAAATATTCCTGTATTATATTCTCCATGGTATGATTAAATTGGAGAGAGGCAACTTAATGATTATTAATAATTACATTCTTATACAGTCTGAATACACCAAAGAGCATTCAATTTCTGTTAATACATAAGTCCATGCATTTTCACTTCCTCCTTCAAAGTCCTGCTTAAATTTTGCAAATGTGCTTTTAGATAGGGAACCATTTACCAGTTAAATACCTACATTGAATAAATTGTTTCTACTCTTTGCCTTTGCTCCCTCCCCTCCAGTAAAGGAAGGGTTGTTACAATATGAAAGAGACTGAAAACAGAGGAAAAACTACTGTTTTGCCAAAACCACCAGTATTTATCCATAGTGATACTGTAACTATAAGAAGCTACATGCAACATTTTGCGAGATTTTTTTGAGTCAACACTTACAATTTCTTCTGGAAAGCTATGCATTATTTATAGCTGTAGATTTCTTAATTTTTCACAGAGTTACAGTTTGTTTATATTATTTTGTTCTAGTTTTAAATCCCAATATAAATAGAGCCGATTAAAACATACTGTTTTGTAGTTGTGCAATTCTTTATTACTGACCCCCAGACACAGGGTAGTAACTCTGCTGTTAAACTGCTTTGCTCTTTCAACACTGCAGGGTCCAAGAATTTGGGGCAGCGGAGCAGTGTCAAGCCAAGACACTAAATGCTCAGACAAAAGAATTCATCTAACATAACGTGAGTGAATCTGACTACCACCACACTCCAACACGGACCAAGCACTCCTTTATGTGTTTTAATGGTTTGCATTGAATTTGATGTGCTCCTTCTTCTACTTGCTACTTCACAGCTTCCTTCAATTCCTTACCTTGATGAAAGAATATAATTGAGTTTTCACTGCCTAGCAAACAGTAAATCTTAAAAAAAATTGCACAGAAATAACTTTTCTTTAAATAAAACACTATGTAATTACAGTGGTCCTTCTTAAAAACAAACAAGAAAATTAACTGTTTAATTAAAAATCTCCCAAATGCACCAGAAAAATACACTTTTCCTGCAAGTAAACCTATTAAATAAAGACAATAAATAAATAAAAGATGTGTATAAAATATTTCATATTTGAAATTGCTTATGTAACACTAACGTATGCTGTTAATACACTTTCGTTTAACAAAGCCCCGTTGAAGGTGACATGCATTTCTATGGCTTCCTGGTCTCACTAGCAGTGGTCTCCCCCAGTCTCACCCTGCATCCCACATCCCTGTGGGTCACGGAGACTTGCTCACAGCTTTAATGAGCATTCTTAAAAATAGAAAAAGAAGTTCGTGACTTCTTCTATCTAGGTGTTTTAAATACCAGCACTATCAGCAGTCACCCCAGGACCCAGGAAGGATAACTGTATGTTGTCAACAAAGGAAAAAATAGAGATAAGGTCTTCGGTGCCCACCCTCTGACCTGACAAAATCCAGGGCTTGATATTGGTCCCCAGGTCAAAAATAGATTGAAAGCAGCAGAGAACACTTCCAGTTATCTCATTGTTACCTGTTTTGCAGACCACATGAAGCACTTTATATAATGCCATCTGTACGTGCTGTAACTCATTGGAGAACAAGAAATCTGAGTCATGTCTGGGGAAAAGCATGTTTGTCAAGGGCAACAGGAACAATTAAGAAAAATAAATCCTACCTGGAAGTCCCTTCTTCTGTGTCTGTGCATTATGCTTTCAACAGAAGTTGGTGTCTTCCTTACAAATGCCACCACCATCCCAGTCACAGTAACAATTAAAACCAAATCAGAGAGACCTTTATCTGCCTTTGTTAGTCAACACAATAATATTACGTATTGGAGGCACAAACACTTCTAACAAAAGATCAAACAGCCACACACACGGCAGTCAGATACCCTAAGTTCTTGTCCTTTTATGGACCTGGGAAAGAGGTATCATTAACTATTAAATGTTATTCTAAGTAATTATAACAAAAAATATCATCAAGTTCAATGAATACACTACCTTCTCTGATTCATTATCTTTGCTTTTGAGTTCTTCCCCTTAGTGATAAAAATTCAGTGGTTCCCCATGTTCTCGCCGAGCCAACATACGTTAGGAAGGTTCGACTGCCAGCGTCGTCCAAGGCAGTACAGCTTAAACCTCAGTCAGCCGGGAGCCAGGCAGATAAGCGCTGGCCTATGGAAAGTTTATCTTTTGAGAGGGAACGGGGTGCTTGAAACAGAACTTAAAGGCCAGGACAGTCTGTTAACGTTATGTTATAGTCTGCAGATTAACAATCAAGGAAATGCACTGACAAGATCATTTGCCACGTTCCACTAGACGTTACCAATTACTAATCAACTCATTTGATCCGTTTTGAACAGGCAGATACTGGACCCACACTTTCTCCACCACAGCTTTATAATTTCATAACAAAATTGAATAGACCAGTTTCAGAGATATGCACGGGAATTAATTAAAAGATAGTGTGCTTTTTAGCAAAGACGCAGATTCCTTTGCAAAAAAGCAGAATAAAGATTTTGTTTCAAGGGTCTCTTGCATAAGAGACCTTTTTCCTTTTTTTAAAAGGAAAATCTTTGCTTTTATTTAAAAATAGCATATTCTAGATTCTATAAACAGAGTACTGACAGATTTTTTCAAGGCTGTACTATAACATAAATTTCTATAGTTTTTTTTTAATTCAAGATCAGAGACGGAGTTTTAAAAACACCTTCTAAAGTTGTAATAGTTTAGGAATTCTGCATCATCACTAGACTGAATTGCTGCATAAGTGCTTCTTCACTATAAGAAGTATGGAAGGATGATTTTTAAAATTGTACAAGGAAAAAAAATCTTTCATTTGCATTTTGCTCAGAACTTTCACTAAAAGAAAATTCTACCAACAACCTTGATATTTAACAGAACGTTTTAGAAAATAATTAATATTTGACTTTCAAAACCTTCAGGTATAGTGGGATCCTGAGGTGTTAAACAGTTGCAGAAAGAACAGAAATGTCATTAAATCAAAGGAGAAAATCATCTGTATTTAGTTACTGAAAGGAGAGGTATTATTCAGCAGTACTTAACTAGTCACTTTTGACAAAGTATCAGGGCATAGAACAGGACAATAATCCCTACTAAACCAGATTAAATTAGCATTATTCCATGAAATTTGGTCCTGAATGTGCACTCTTTCTTATTTAAAATATTTGTATTCACAAATTTAAGTGAGTTATTTACAAATCGGATTTAAAAACAAACAAACCAAACCAAAACAACATTGAATGTAAAAAAAAAAATTCAAGGTTTTTCCTATATATGCTCTGAAAAATAATTCAAAATAGCACCATGGAGATTCAGACATCCCCAAATAGCTTTCACATTATACATGTTTAGTTTAGAAACAATAAAGTATTTGACCTGCCACTCTCTGATCTGGGATTCCAACACCAAAGGGACTTCCTTTGCCGGAAAAATAAACTCCTGCTTTTGGAAGAGCTTTTTTTTCAATGACACGATCGTGTCGATGGGGTACAGACAAAAACATGTATTTTCTTTCTGCACTACAAATATATACAAGAATGTGAAACAATTTACAATACGAATAAGCCAGTATCTCTCAGAAAGTAATAGCTTCTTGAGTTAATGGTTGAAATTTCTGTGCTCGATATATCTAGAGAATAAGCATAAAAATGAGACACTTGCAATCGCCTTTGACATCAGAAATAGACTAATATGGTAGGCAAGAATAATATTAACAAATGCAAAACACTAATTTGTTCAGTGTATCAAAATAGAAAATGTTTAATTACAGTAAATTTGTCTCCTGTGCCACAGTATGCTACTGTTGACTGATGGATAAACATGAGTCATTATCCATTTTGCTTGTCCCATCACCCCCCTCAACCTACTCAAAAGTCTCTGCATAGAACAAGGCTTCTGGATGGTTATCAGTTTGATCTTATCTATTATTGATGGGGAGAAATGAGCAGTACAGTTTGAAACACCGTTCTGTGATTTCTGAAAAAAATTACTGGGTTTTCTCTAAGTAGAACAAAAGACTGAACGGCCCATGTCACATGACTCTGTCAAAAAACCCCTCCACCTTTAAACAGAAAAGGGGCAAGGTTCATATGTACAACCTGACGTTTAAACACTAAAATAAGTTACTCATGCAGGAGAAGCAGTTTATGGTTTGCTCTGCAGCTTTCCTAGGAAAGTTACGGTTTGACATAGCTGATTTAAGCAAACACAGCTCTGAGGAAACTGGCAAAATACGGCATCGCACTACTGATTAACAAAACCTGCCTAATTGAGATTAATTAAAAATTGGGGGCTGAGGCGGGAAGAAAAATGTAATTAAGAATTTTAAAGGAATATCTGCAACATTAAAAAAAAAATCTTACTTGTATTTGAATAATTTTTTAACCTATTGCTGCTAAAATGATCTTGTAATCCTGCAACTGAAAAGTTACATGAAAGTATTTTAAATATATTATGAATAAAGAATTTACTTCTAGACAGACAGTTTTTACACTTACGGATAACCTTTTTCTCTTAAAATCAGATAACTGTAAATTCACAGACAGCATAAGAGGAGTAAAATCTTTTTTAAAACGAGTGCATTTTGATCAACTGACTTTCCCACTGACAGTACCACTTTAAACTGTGATGGAATTTTAAAAGCTGCCCCGATATATCAAAATCAAACTCAGAGTATCTTAACAAATTTCTCAGGTTTCTATGACTAATAGTGTATCACAGAGTTGATAGTTATGGGCCAAATGCAATCCTGACCTTTTGCGCTTACGGCTACGAGACCTGTGGTCTGTGTGCTGAGCCAACTCAAAATCTACGCTTACAGCAGCTTTCTGCATGCCAAAAATCCTTCAAGGCAGGATTTCAGTTCGTTTTATAGTCTCTTTAAAGTACAGAAAAGGGCTCCCTGCTCCTCCCCAGGAAGGTAACGTCTTTTACAGTCACTCCCTCCTTCACCAACAAAGTTAAATTTTTTTGGAGACACTACAGTCCTAAAAAGCCACTGTTAATAGAACATTTTCAGATCTTTGATGAATGTTACATTTCCAGAACATAAAGTCTTCTCTATCAGCTCTGAAAATCTCTGGCCTCTCCCAGTCAAACAAACACTGAATTTCCATTCCCACTGTCTTAAACCAAGTCAGTGGGCTGGATTTCTGAGCAAAAACCTTTCCAGGTGTCATATATGCTGGGATTCTCTATGGCATTTCTTGCAAACAGGAAAAAGCAATGAATAATTCTTTTTTGTGCTTTATGCACGAGGTTTAGCTGTTGAGGAAGAAGCAGCCAGTTCTTACCCAAAGAACTTAAAGCCTAAGAAGGTTTGGTAGAGGAGAAACTAGAGACCTGGCAGACCAGGAGACGAGAGGGCGTCAGGAAGACTAGATTTTATGTGTGAGAAAATGTGAAGGAAAAGTTGGTGAGGAGTAGGGGAGGAAAGGGAGAAGGGCTGTGGAGGAAGGGTGTGAAAACACCACCCTTTGAGGACTCTTCCCTTCCCCTCTGTCTGCTCTCCCAGCCCTTAACTCACTGGTGAGCCCATTTTCCACATACTCTTTTGCAAAAGACGCAGAGAAAGAGGCAAAAGGCCTGCAGAATACTGAGCATCACAGCCCTTCCCCTAGATTGGGAGGAATATTTAATGAAAAATGTAATTAAGCTCTCTGCTACTCTTCAATTTCCAAAAGCCACTGTCATTAATTTTGTTTCACAGGGCAAGCCATAGAAATTAGAACAGCAAAGCACATTAATCACCAGCAATACTGCAGTGAGCAAAGCCAGCTTGGGTCAATGAATGAGCCCGGACTGAGTGACTGTGAACAATAAATGGTTCTTACAAGTGGTCAGACCGAAGATCATCAGGAAACTGTAAAATGAGACATGGGCATCATGTAAACCTCTCCTCTTTTCCCTCCTCCCCTAAGAGGGGATGTTCTGCACTGAACTGTAGAATTCCCCAAAGACATGATAAAGGAAAAATAAAAACAGCTACCAGCCAAGCAATGCCATGCATGATAGAAACCAGATGAGGAGTCACTGAGTAAAACAGGAACAAAAACATGGTGCAACTATCAAAACGACAACTGTGTTGGAAACCAATGTTTCCCAATGTTTCTCGGCTCCTGTTCCAACCCTCCTTGCCTGAACACATACAGACAAGGTAGAAAGTGCCATGCCACCAGATCAACCAAGCCCAGCGATCTGTGTCCTACCAATGGCAACCTACGAGCAGCTGCTCCATGGATGGCGAGGCAATCACGAGATACTAAACCCACTTCAGGAAATTTCCTCCTCCTTTCTAGAAGCTGGTTAATATCATGTATGCATGTCTCTTTTGTTATTCTTCTCTCCATCCCATATTCCTGGCCTTAACCAAAGGGTAGGATAGCCTAAACAAGTGCCTACAAAACCCTCTCTACAGGATAACTCCCAGTACATTGAAATCTCCTACCCCAGCCCTAATCTCCCTTGAAGACTCTTGCATGTGGGTTCAAGTGAGAAACCCTACACAGCTGGATGTCAGGATGCACCGAGAGCTTTCATTCCCCATGTACTCCTCAAATCCTGCCTCTGCACAGCAAGATTGCACCTGTCCCAACACAGTACCCCTGGCGCCTTCAATTAATGCTAGGAAAATCCTGAGCTGAGTGCCTACTTAAATTGGATGGGTTTGCCATTCAAATGATGGTTTGTCAGCCTAAAAAAAGCACCAGTTAGTAAACAACATTATTGCATGAACACTGGCAGAATTATGAGCAACTGCAAGCTGCAATTAATTTGACCTTAGCCACCATGCCCACACAACCAGTGATGCAACCACACAACCAGATCAACGCAAACAACAACAAATAAACATTCCCATCACTTCTCCACAGAAGAGGAATCAACATTATCCAGTGCTGCTAGAGAAATTTACAATTGAACAGATGTAAACTATTTCATAGCCCTGAGGAAAATGGAATTCATTCACCGAGGTGTAGCTTGAGCTAAACTAATCCAAGTTGCATATCTAGTTCTCACAGAGCTTTGAGCAGCAATCAATCTTCCTGCATTCACCAACAAGTGATTTGTTAATCTGCAGTTTTCATAACGTAATAAAGAACATCTGGATTAACCAGCTATCGTCATAACAGTCTGATGAGCTTCTTAAAGTCTCATGGTTACTACTTACTGGGTATGACAGAGTATAGAGTGCAGTGAAACAAACTGGGCAGTATGGATTACATCATGTTCTGCCATCTGGAAAACATTACAAGATAATCACTAATACTGTGAAGCCTCCTGAATCCGTTCGTCATTTATAACGTAACCGTTTGAGCTCCAGAAAGAGCATCTGAAGTGTGATTTGTAAAATATGTCACGGAAATCCTAAGTAGGATATTGTTTTAACCATATCTAAGTACAAATTTGAATTTCAGCTTATATCCTTAACCAATTGTATACCGATGCAAATCTCCACTGGTAAATTGTCTTGCTAAATCCATGCTTGCAATGGTGAAGGGTCTGGAGAACAGAAGGAGCAGTTGAGGAAACTGGGATTGTTTAGTCCGGAGAAAAGGAGGCTGAGGGGAGACCTTATTGCTCTCTACAACTGCCTGAAAGAAGGTTGTAAAGAGGTGAGTGTTGGTCTCTTCTCCCAAGTTATAAATGATAGGATGAGAGGAAATGGCCTCAAGTTGTGTCAAAGCAGGTTTAGATTGGATATTAGGACAAATTTCTTCACAGAAAGGGTTGTCAAGAATTGGAACAGACTGCCTACAGAGGTGGTGGAGTCACTATCCCTGGAGGTATTTAAGAGCAGAGTTGGTGTAGTGCTTAGGGACATGGTTAGGGTAGGCTTGGCAGTGCCAGGTTGATAGTTGGACTTGATGACCTTAAAGATCTCTTCCAACCAGGAGAATTCTATCATTCTATGATGGATTAGTTAGCTCAGAGAAACCATACTCAGACACAGCTCTCCAGGCCCAGCAAAGTGATTTGAAGATTCCCCAGTGACCGGTTTGCAACTTTGATCAGGTATGGAGCAAGGTTCAAAGGTGTGATGGCATCTGTCAGCAACACAGAGATTTAACGTCATTGCCCCGAACAGCTCGGTGAGTGGGTGGGATAGGCCAGCAGTGGACAGAGCCACTGCGGTCATGGAATCTATAGCTTATTCCTGTGCTATATGTTATTCCCATGCTGGTAGGGGCAGAAAAAACTGCTTGTGGTCAGCTGCTGAAGAGAAATGCTGCCTGAAGACTGCACCGGAGAGCAACTCAGCAGCCAAACACTGTGTTTTGTTTAGTCACAGTTGCCTTTTGTATCA
Organism: Eurypyga helias; assembly: GCF_000690775.1. NCBI lineage: Eukaryota > Metazoa > Chordata > Aves > Eurypygiformes > Eurypygidae > Eurypyga > Eurypyga helias. The sequence continues at coordinate 59,648 of NW_010261493.1, forward strand.
CCCACTTTTTCCATCAG
>NW_010261493.1:59687-76108 GCF_000690775.1 Eurypyga helias
GTGCATGTCCTGCAGGGCTTGCTCTCGCTGCGAGAGAAGCCACACATGCTCCTTGCCAGCAAGGCACTAGCCCCGCTTCTGACGTGCAAAGCAAAGGTAGCACTTAGATCCATTTCTGTGAACCTTGCTCCATGGCTGAAAACCAGGGTCAACAACACACAGCAGTTGAGATTCACAGTGGATCCCCTTTACAGACAGCCCTGGGCTGATACCTCCCACCATGCTCCTCAAAATATTTTTTTCTAGGAAGACAAAGCCAAGCCCTTGACAGGGCAACCTGTGAACAGCTCAGCAAATGAAACCTCTGGGACTGGCTGTCCCAGGCTGCCATTCCCATTTTACTTTCAAGACTTCAGTATCTAAAAGGAGATAGGCAACTGGGTTATTATCCACAGCTCAAGAAAACATATTTACATAACTGTAATAAAGTGAGTGTGGCGCACTCTCTATGCAACGCCATGCTCAGGTGACATTCTCAACTCTTGCACAATCCCCAACCCTCCAGGCAATCAGGTCAGGCTAATCTCGTCACCAGTGCGTTAAAACCTACAGAAGCAGTACCTTACAGCAGCTGCTGTAAAAGTTAGGTTGTGCCACAGGCCCGGCAACAATCTGAAATCTCAACTGAGAGAAAAACCAAGAACAGTTCAGGTCTGTCTGTTTTTAAAAATCACACCCTGAAAATATGGAGGCAGTTTGCACCGTATCAATGCTTTGACCCAAACTTCCTCAGAAATGTGGTAAGAAACCAATGGACAATACAGTTTAACATGTACATCATCATCCTACAGCATTTTTACACAATTCCCTGGTTAAAGGAGCACAGGTCTTCTTGGAGGAGACAACAGATGTGTAGGAGACCACAACGGAGTATTTATATGATGGGAAAGGTTAGCAATATTGATACTTAAAATCGGGAGTGAACTCTAAAATAAGAGTTCCTTAAATAAAGCTGTATGTAAGTGCACAAACACACCACCCCCACCCCCCAAAAACCACATGTGCACATAAAAACGTTGGCATATTATGCACACCTTCAGTAATAAAGTCGAGATAGATGTCTTCTGTTCCACCTTCATGCTATGCTACACAAGGAAGTTATTTCTGGCTTGATTACCCGATCACGCGACAGGAATCTTTGTATTATTTTTGTACGTTTTAGTGAACACCGCTTTATGACCTGGCTCTAAAGAGGTTTTATTACCCATTTAAATAAATACATTTCACATACCCTTTTTGGAAATAAAACCGAGAATGCTTCAAATTCTTCAAATGAAGTCTACTATGAAAACTATTTAAAGCCACAATATGAAGAAAACATAAGAATTTTTATAGTCTAGTTTTAAAACCATATGTTTAGCTCAGCCAATAAATCTGTTCATGTAAACTCTGCAGTATTCAAACAAATGTATAAATGCTCAAGCTGTTAAAAAGCAGATACAGTTTCCAGTTCTCCAGTTATTTAATCCAATCTTTTGAAAAGGACACTCGAGAATTTAAAGTGTCTGCTTTAAAGTGAGACAAAAACTGGTATAGTATTTTCAAACAGGCATAGCAATTACAAAGTAGTTCCTATGGCCACCTTGAGAAATGTACTTTTAAGATTATTCAGAAGCACAATTAGCAGTTCTACTAGATTTGCACCATACCCATAAAAATCTCCTTTTCCTGTCAGTGCTTTTCGATCAATTTTAAAGGTAACTGCTGTGCTGATCTCCAGCTTATATTGAACAGATGAGCGCTAGTAAATCAAAAGCTGTCCAAATCTCCCACTGTGGATTAACATATACATAATGGCTGCTTGCCCATGACTGGAAATCCTTTTGATGGCTTAATGCTGTCAGGTGCTTCATTTCCAATGGCCAACACATAATGTAAGATTCCAGAGGACAAATTCTTCAGGCTCCAGTTCAAGCACAGAGGTATGTTAACACCACAGAAACCCACTGATTTTGACAATATGCTTTTGTCAAGCACACGTTCCACTAATGCACAATAAATAAATATGCTCATTTCCAAAAAACAAACATCAAAAAAAAAAAAAATCAGTTTTGAAAGCTAAGCAGCAGCAGAAGATGCAAAGATGACAGCAGCAGAGTTCTATGGGTACCGTTAGTATAACATTCTTAATATTGGAGTACAGTCTCCAGTTGGAGGAAAGAAAATCTATTAATATAACTATAAGAACCCCGTTGTCTGGATGCACGTCATGTCCATATTTCAGTCTTAAAATGCAACGTTTCATTTCTGAAGGAATAAGGGGTCTGTGTATTTATGAAATGTAAAACGCTCGCATGTTTCTCTGTGCTGACAAATTTTCAGTCTGGAGTCAAAAATGGGCAACGGGACAGCATGAACAGAGGCAGTGGCCAGCCGAGGCAGGAAGATTTACAGAAGTGATGGTTTGCCAAGGGTTTTCTGGAGAGGACAGGGAGTGGGTGGAAGCTTGGAACAAATCAATGGGCAAACTGTTCCAAGCAGCAAGATTGGCATGGGAAGATGTGTCCCAAAGACTACGGCTCCAGGTTTGTGTTACTTAACATCACCGTCTAGCTATCCAGCTATACTGCCACGAAACACCATGAATAGCAACATGTTTCTCACCAGCAATACAAACATGCTGTCATCTAACACCCAAGCTTATGAAATCTCCGGTATTTCTGGTAAATGGGAGAGGGAGGTATGTGGAAGTTTACCAGCCAGATGAACAGCACGTGGGCTGTGCGTGGGGAGATGTAACCACACTCACTGCCATCCCCAGGTACCAGACACCCTACAGACAGTTTGCAGCAGGCAGTTTACGAGCGTAGCTGTCAGAGGTCGGACTTCATATAGATTCCCATATGCATTCTCCAGGAGCATAAGGACACTGGAGGAAACGACTTTCAAAACTTACCACCTCGCACAGCTTCAGGTACCTGACTAAACACAAGTGACCCAGCACAGCAAAGCCTGATCACTGCTTGGCCAGACATGGGAGACTGTGGGGAAGAATCTCCCAAGGCCTTGGACACCACAGCTGCTCCCACTGGCAGAAGCAGAGGAGCCAGGAAAACCCTAAGAAAGAAGGAGCCCGTATCTCCATTTTGCACTACGTTCAGCATCAACAGCCAGTCCGGAAAGAGGATGCAAAGAAACACCGTGTGCTCTCAGGAGTGTCCTTTTCACTGGGAAAAGGTTCAGCGGCGACGAAGTCCCACAGCCTGAGCCTCAAACAGCTGATAGTCAAAGAACTGCAGGGACAGATGTCACAGGGGACACCGAGGACAGACGCCCTTTTTCCTGCGTACGCCTGGGTGCAATCCCGGGTTCCCAGGACAGTGTTACCGGGACGGTGTGTTAGGGCGCTGCGCCGGGAGAGGATGGTTTGGAGGAGGCAAGCACACCCTCTGCAGGCTGAAACCAAGAGGCTGGAGAACACGATTTCTCTATGCAAGCAACGAGGATTCCATTTATTTCCAAAGGTGGTTGACAGGGACGTATCTATGGCTTATAAGCAGTTCCACTGCACCCCCTGTGCTGGGGTCACAACATCCCTTCCACCCAAACAGAAGAAAAGGCTTATAAACAAAATAAAGTAGGAATAAGCTTGCACAGAACAAAAGATTTGAAGAAAAATTGTGTAACAACACATTTTCAGTTATGTAATTTTCTATTGTTAAGGTCAAATGCAAATTATTTGTTTGAATTCTTTTTACTGTTTTTTTTTTTTTTTTTTTTTTTAAATTGTGCTTCTTCATGATATTTTCCAGAAGAAAAACATGGAACAGATGTACAGAAACATCATCTACTTGCTAATTTTTTAACAGATCAAAATACATTTTAAACACTTACCACAAGGCTTCCATCACTGTAAATAACTACAGAACTACATATTAAGCATAAAACTACTTAAACAAACATTAAGTAGCTAAAGTGTGTCCACAGAAAAGATGAATATAATTATAGCTCAGCAATTCGAGAAGAGAATATTTGGAATAAGTAAGTAATTAAGTTAAGAGAGGCCTAAAGAAAGATTTCACACTCACATTCATATGCTGAAGCAGTTTAAAAATAGAGAGCAAGAACTGCCTGACTTCACCTTTTAATTTTAGCTGGGTGATGAGCTGGTCCCAAAGACAGAAAGGCACAGCAGGATTTTTTCTCAGCAAAGTGCCCTTCGTATTTTTATGTGAAGGAAATGCAGCATGTTCTATTAATATCCTGCTGTAGCCCTAGATAAGTCTAGGCACCCTTTCAATCGGGAAAAGGTTCTGGTTTGTTTTGTCAAATCACTTGTACTCCTAAAGCCATACACTCAAGCTGGAGAACCTCTCCACTGCCCTGGCCACTTCACAGGTAAACAACATCCGCACAGGAAAAGGCACTTACTTAGTTGTCCCTTTGGTCACCTCTTGGCATTACTAATGCTGTAAATTTGCCATGTTTTCTCTCACGAGGAGGAAAAAGCAAACGACAGAGTTTGCACCTTGAGATAAGTTTAACTTCACTCTCATTTTAATTAATAGCTGGAAAAGGAAACGAAAACCAGCCTGACTAAGACTACATTGCAGAGAGGAAAAAAAAAATATAGTTGTTTGATGCAATTCCAGCATACTTCCAAGGCTTTCCCAAAGAAGCTGAGGAGAACATGCATTTCCCTGCATAAAGAAAGACGGTTTCTTCTTCTGGGTATGCCTCTCTCGCACATTTCCCGACCCATCTCTGATTAACCTAACCCAAACACAAGCTTCCCCACTGCAGGTCCTGGACCACCCAACACTTTTCAGCCTGGCAAATTCTTGCAGCAGAACAGGGCTGAACCCCTGCCCAGTCAATAGCATCACATGGAGAATTCCTCTGTCCTTCAGGGAATGGTAGAAATGGACAATAACCAGCATGCAGATTATTTTTTTCCAATGTGTTCTTCCAAAGTGACAGTTATTCAAGTGAAATCAGATTCTCCCCACAATCCTCAACTGTCTCAAAAGCACCCTTTTAACTAAAACTAATTTTGCTCGATACATGGTAATACTTAAAACCTAGGCAGGAGTTGGAGTTAGCCCCACAGTGAAAACGAGCCTGCTAAACTCTCCATGTCTTCCACAGTTGCATTCCCTTGCTTGTATTTTAGAGCAACAACCGACAGTAAGACTCCAGGTTCATCCGCCCCTCTTCTGTTTAGCCTTCAATTATGGATCCACCTTAGACTCCACCTGTAAACTTCTTACATGTGTAAATACTGGTCACTGATTCACTCCAGCAACTCCTGTGGATAAATATTTGCAAATTCTATTTGCCAGGGAGATGAATGTTAGTGCAAGTTTGCATTAACATCCTGCTGGAATTACTAGGTGAGGATGCCTTGCCATCTTCTCTGTAGCCCATCCTAGGGAACTGTTTGACCCAAAGCATAGGAGGTCCATGCTGTCCTCTTAGTGACCTGCTTCCCACCCATTCAGTTCTTGAGAAAATAAAGCAGAGCACAACACATGCAGGTGAACCTAGGAAGATGCATGTAGCTTGCTTACACCCATGTACCTGATACCTTTTGGTTTTAATCTTAAAATCATTTTGAATTTTTAATTACTGTCTTTTTTCCACAATCCTACTCCAATCACAACTCATGTTAGAAGTTCCATATTGTTCTGAATACTTTTTTCCATTCTGACATACAGATGAAGGGCATTGTCTTTTCCTCCAGCTGAAGCATGCTCTGCATTTCATTTGTACACATGTAATTAGCTCGTTTACTCTTATCACTCCTAGCATTTCTCATTTAAGTGCCAGATACCAAACCTGGCCCAGGCACCAACAGCACTCTACCCCACCACAGGAATGACATATTCCACTTGACTTCTTGCATCAAATGCAGTTAAAGCACTTGAAACTAAGGATTGAAGAGATAACCAATTCCTTTCCTTTCACTGAAGATGCCTCTATTTTAATCAGAGATGCCTCCTTGCAAGAGGTTGTCAGCTGGTATTTTTACCTTCTCTTGCTGAAGTTCAACATAAAGTTTGTAGGGAGAGATCATCCCTCACTGTATCACTATTTATAGTTACTTACTCTATCCTTATCCTAAGAAAACCCTAATCAACAAAGTTCTGATCTGTCTAAATTAAAATTCTAAGATGAAAGAATTTTTGTTTGAAGGAGCTTTTAATATGAATGAAATTTCTGCTTTTCTCGCTCTAAAATAAATAAATAAATTATTTTGAAAATCCAATTAGAAGACTACCCCCAATTCTGCTTCCTTTCCTTTTCATAAGTAGTTCATATAATGTTTCTCTATTAGCCTCCTGTGCAAATAAATTGTTCTTGAGTTATAGGTATGAGAGGCTGGTTTTACATATCAGAGGATAAAGAGATTCAATTTATCTTTGTCTCTTCTAGAAAGGGAAAAACCACGCCTTTGGAAGAGTTTACCACACAGACACACCCCATCCTTCTACACTTGTCCCTTCAGCACGGTAATACAACAAACTCTATCAAGTGGCAAGTACATCCTTGGCAAAGCAGTTTAGATTTCAGGAGGAAACGTACAAAACATTCATTAATTGCTCAAACAAGCAGCCAAGTCTACCATAGCCCATTGAGCAGGATCCAAGTCTAGGGGAATGAGAAAAACCTCTCCTCTGGCTTTATTAAGCTGCTGGGGAGGCGAGTGGGGGGCCTAGTGTATAAGAAGCATTGTGCAGGGCTTAGCAAAGGTGCAGTATTGTTGCTATAGCACTGGTTTTACTGCATGTGTATAAAGCAAGGAGCCTGAAGGGGATGTGGTCTTCAAGCCAGGCCTCCAGCTGCTCCAGCAACAGCATTACCATCAAATCCTGGCACCCGAAAGAAATGCCTGCTGTTCTCACTGCTGCCACCCATGCGGTTCTGTTCTTAGAGCAGTGGTCACCCCTAAAAGCTCGTCACTGCCAGCTTCGCTACAGGTAAATAAGTACAATTACCTCAGGGAATTTAAATTAAGCGCCGTCTCTCTGTCTCACAGAGTTATATACAATTCTGTCACGTTTAAGACTGAAGAATCTTTTTTTTCTGCCTTCTTTGATGATTCTGTTATTTCTTAAGAGCAGGGACTGGGTGTGGGGGACAAGAAATGATGTACTCCTAGTCTGCTTGTATTACTAAAATGTCTAACCCCAGGTCTGGGGTCCATTGGCCACAAATCACACCCTTCGAGGCGCTCTGCCTTGCCCAGCAGAAGTCAACCAGCACGCCCTCCCTCCCACGCCGTGCTGCTTGTGCAACCTGCCACCTCGGGGAAGGAGTAGGTACAGAGCTGGTTTGCTTCTGGTGAGGTCCCCCTGGCATCCAGCTAGGAGGTGAGAAAACTAAATATAACAAACTTAAAACTACAATTATTGTAGGGGAGCTTGCCAGAGCTGCTCTGAAGCTCCTAATGGTCTGCCGGGGATTTATGGATCAGCTGTGAAAATTTACTCACAGCTAAACCTTGCCAATCAAGTCCTCGGCTTTGGAACGCTGCTACCAACTTTGACATAATACAGCTTGAATTTATAGGATATACAAAGCAAACCAGTAGGTTTTAATGCTTCAAAGAAGGACACACAAAAGAAAAATCTACCATACTAAACAGACAAATAAGAAATGTGTGGAGTCTCTCTTCAGTGTGTATCTTTGTGTAAAAGGGTCTTATATTCTACAGAGTGGGAGGAGATTACAAACAGATCAGTGCCAAGTACTGCCAAAATGCACAGTAAGAGACAGTATCCTGTACAGAATTGGCTACAAACGGCTGTCCTGCAGTTTAGAGCAGATTCTCCCTATAAATCACGCCAGCAATCCAGAAAGTAATCTTAGTTGTAGATATTTTATGTCCTTGTCATATGGATTAGGATAAAATGGGGTCTTCATAAAATTTATAAAAGCTCTTTTGTACAGAGGGGAAATACCACAAAATTGTATGTCATTTTCATGCTATTACATTAAAAAAAACCCCAACAAACTGTAGCAAATGTAACAAAACTTCTGAGAACTTACATGGAAAACAAAGCAAGTAGCCAACTTAGATAAGGTGCCTTTTTTTTCCCAAATGCTCAGCACAAATTGGAAGACAGCTGCAATGGCCACCTGTAAGTGCAGTACTGGGCAGAGGAGATGACGGGCTCTTGGTACCCTCTTCACCTCCAACTTTGTACCCTCTCCACCTCCTCCGACTCCTTCCTGAGTTAGGGAAATTCAAGCGTTTAATAATTTGCAATGCAAAATACCTACAAAACCTGGGTTAAACACTAAAGATCCATTGTCTTTTAGAACTCTGATCTACCAAAGATATACTGATACATTATTTACTTAAATGTTATTGTCAAATTTGAAGTAGTTAGTACTTTTTATTTCTCCGGGTGCTGGAAAATGGAAGTATCTTCAAATAATATGCTAAACAATGCAAAAAATATGAGAGCTCACTTGGATTCAAGTACCACAGAACTTTTGTTGACACCACTTTACCTATGAACCTGTGTGCCCATGCTGCCAACAGAGGTAACTATAGACACCATCCCAGTCAACCACCAATCTTCTGCAGTACTTACAAATACGTTTACCTCTAGACACATCGGTGACACTTTCCTAAGCGTAATGCACATCAGAATAACCCGAGGCAAACTTCTTGGGCCATCTCAAAGAGAGTCAACAGAAAGATGCCAGCAAAAGGGTAAGCCCTGCCTGCACAACGAGGAGAAGGTGCTGCTGTAGGATAGAACAGTGACCTTGTATGAAGTAGTAAATAAAGGAAAGAGCCCAGTGTTTGGTTGTCTGTTGGCAGGATGGTGGAAAGCTGTAGGTGACCTTACAGGAATGTGCCCATGAGTGGGGCAGAAATGGATGGTGCAGAGCACATGGATAGCAAGGGTGTGAATGTTAAGATGTGTTAATGGAAGAGTTTGGAAGATAAGAGGAACCTAGGGCTGAAAAAAACCTCACCATAGCTTGCTAATATTTCTCTCCACAGTTTTAGGAGACAAAAGTGATCTTTTCTCTATATCTTATCCTCAGTCTGAATTGTGCATAATCTCTAACAAAGAATCTTATGGAGGGGGGAGCAAAGGAAATCTCTGACAATCTCTGGAGCGGCATCCAGACTATAAACCATGCAAACACACGTAGCTATGCACAGCCCTGCAGGATCTGGAGTAAACTTCTCTGTACCACAAGTTAATCTGCTCTCACTCCTGTTGCAGACACAGCAAAAAGCAGGGTGAAACAGTTTTATATGGCATTTTGTTCTCAATAAGTACTTTGTAATTTTACTTTACAGTTTTTTAAGTAACTGAGGCCAAAAAGAGAACAATAAATGTTGGTCAGTGTAATGAATGTATGTGTCATCAACCTAATAAAATTACATCTTCCCCTAAGAGAACATGTTCCCCTAAGAAATCAAGACAGCCAGCAATGACAGAAATAACATTTCTTACTTCAGAAACAGACTGTGGTCAACATACTATTGCTTTTCAACTACACAATATGCAAAAGCCCACAGAAGACTATTTGTTACCTCTGTAAAGGGTACGTCAGTCATCAGGCCACTTGTTGCATTGGGGCTTAAAGCCTGTTTCTTAAAACAAAGATTCAAATGTAAGTAAAAATGCAAGTGCAACTCCTGCACATTCCAAAGAAGTGGCCCTAGCTCACAGACACTGTCAACTCACACATCTCCTCCTTCCAGGAAAAAAGCCACAATTCATAAAACTTTTGCTTTTGACACTACCAAATTCAAGACATTTTACATTGCCTGAATTCTAACACTCTGCAGCCTACTCTACAGAAAATCACAAGATTTACAGCAAATGGGAAAGCTAAGACTAGACAACGTCAGATGTTTTTGGCATCTCCAAAGACAGTGGGCCAGGGAAGGGACCAGGTGATCGGAAGTCAGCTATGGAGCTCACTCATAACCTGCCCACAATACCATTTCTCTGTCCAACCCTGTCAGTAGAAGACATTACTCAGGGGAACAGGACTTACAAACTTCCTTAACCTGTCTCTGCCTTTTCCTAGTAAGAAGCATACCCAGAAGTGATGAAGCAGAATATTACCCCATCCCTCTTAAAGCAGCCACCATCATTAACATTCCCTGTATCACGGGCGTTACAGTAAAAACCATACAGGAGTGTTGTCCCTCCTACACTTCACAACCGGTATAGCTACAGCTTCATGTCACCCCCAGAGTCAAGAGGGCTCACGGCATCTTTGGAGCATTCTGCAAAGGCTGGTGAGACACCTGCATGTCTTCAAACAGCAGAGGTGATGGAGGACAGATCTGAACAGCGTCATTTAGTGCAACAGCCACACAGCACAACTCCACCCCAGTCCCGCTCACTGCTCGTCCAGCCCACCTCCCAGTGCAGACATGAAGAAAACTAATGGCAAATCCATCTTCCTTGTAGCTCCTCGGATGCACGAGATAAATATGCAGCTTGTGATATGACTAATATCAGTCAAACTCACATTTCGCAAGTTTACATGCACCAAAAAACCCGCAGTAAGCCCACGACAAAATAATTGCCTGTGCACTGATTAATACTGATCCTGTAAGAAAACAAGCCTTTGCCCCCTTCCTGTGACAGAATACCCAATGCTTTTATTTGGCATGTTTTTTAAATAGGCAAGAGGCATTTGTAAAACGGGCTAGGCTTGAGTTGTCAGAACAGGACAGATATTAAATGCTTCTAAAACCCAAAGGGGCAGGTTTCCCAGTTTCACCCAGTGTGTGAAGTGACAGCTTCACTGTGACGGGTCATTAGTGTGACAAAGAGAAAGCAGCTGGACACAGAGGGGGCAGAGGCTAACAGAGCGATTACATCCTTAAATCAACTATAAAATGTAACAAAGGATGAAGAGAGGGGGGAAAAAAGAGGGGGAGTATATCCAGGGGCATAAAGTCAGTCTGATAAAGTGTCTAGCTGCAAATCAGATCAAAGGAGTTGGCTCAAATTAAAAAAAAAAAAAAAATCAAGACAGCCTACTCTTCAGAAAAAGGAAATTCTATTTGAAGGAGTATTTTAAAGTGACTAAAATTGCTTTTTCATGCAAACAATCCATTTTTACCCTCCTAAATAAATTTCTGCAGTCCTCTGTGAAGTATACCTATACATTTGAAGATCAAGTTCCTCCCATCTTGACAGTGCCCAGAAAGGATCAGAACTAAAAGGTATTGAGGTTTTTACCTATCAACGTTTTCTTTTCCTCCAAATGGGGTCAGACAGATTTTAGCAACATCACTACAGCACAGCAGTAGGTCAGCAGGTCACATGTTAGGTGACCTAACCCACCGTTAGGTGAACACAGCATTGAATGGACAAAGGCTGAATTAAGAGGAAAACAAAAAAGAACTCATTTCCCAGTTTTCCCATTCATGGGAACAGTAGTATTAAATTTCCAATAAAAGAGCAACATCCAGGCAACTTAGTTACAGTAAAGAAGACTCCATTGCCATGTGTTGTGGTCTAAAACCAACTTATTACATTGCTTCTTATAAAGTACGTATTATTTAACTTTTTGCTAAGGTTGATGCCACTGCTGTTACCTCTCTCTGCACTAAAATATGTGAAAGGATTCTGACATTTCTGAGCAACTAAGAATTGCTTGATAACTGATAATACAAGTCAGGTTACACAGAGATGTTTGCATGCAAGGCATTCCTTCTAAATTCTTTTTTTTTTTGAGCCCTTTCCACTTTGTACCTCTATGCTCTCTCTTCAAGCCTTAAATTCATTTTTATTGTGTTTTTCTCCCAATAAACTGTTGGGCTTAAAATTATAGTTGAAAAAAACAAAACAAAACAAAGTAAAACCAACAAAAAACCCCAGAACAAACATAAAATATTTCAAGACAAAGAAGCTCACACTATCAGTCAGTTTTATTTAAAACAGAGAACATCTATATGATTAATTCACCTGAAAGCTTTGGGTCATACCTGATACACAGGCGGGGTTATTGGTTTCCATCCAAAAAAAAAAAAAAAAAGTATTTTAAATGAGAAATGTTAAGAAAATTAAATGCTAAGAGAAAAGAGAAATTTTAATTACCTGACTTGAAGGTAGTTATCATCACTGATCCTACATCTGTAAGCAACTAAACTTAAAGGTAAAGGACCCCCCAGGTGTCCCTGTCCCTCGTCCATCCCCCCCATGCACACACGTTTGGCACACACTTTAAATCCTGATTTTAATGTCCAATGAGGACTAAGAAGAGGCTCAATAATTACACAGCAAGGAGCCGGACAGTTCTAAGAAAACTGAAGTTCCCTCGCTGTGTGTTTCATAACTTACAGAGAGAATGAATGGGAAACACAAGGAGGAGTTTAATAACACGGGTTTAGTTTCCACATTCTCTGGCGAGTCCCACACCATGCAGCCTACTTTTTCAGCTCCTGTCCCTTGTTTTGGTAAGCCACTTGGCTAAGACTGCTACAGCACTTTCTGGTTTGTTTTCATCTGCATTCAGGGCCATTACAGTTGTCACAACACAAACTCCGTGAGTTTTCAGGGCTCTGTTGGGTAGGGAAGCAACTCGGATTTTGGGGATGTACTTTAAAAGACAAAGAAATATGGAAAGCCTGGATCAGTAACAGTAAGAAGAGAAACAGTAAAACCAGTGTTTCTCCTAATGTCCCCTTGTTAAGTATCAGTTTAGCCTTTGCCATATATGCCAAACTATTTGCCATGACTAATGTATATAATGGGAGTACATTTCATATTTTATCTCTCCTGAGAGACCTTGAGTTGGGGAGGGGAGTGGGAGGGTGGGCAGGGAGAAAAGAAAAAAGAAAACACCACACTTTACACAAAATAAACATACAAGAAAGCAAATCAAAAAGCACACATTTAACATAACGGGTTTAAATTTAACACACACAAAAAGTTGGAGGTTATTTTTCCCAACAAGTTTCCTCCTTGCTGCTATAGGAAATAAAGGACTCAAAGCATTCAGCACCAGCCTGCTTACTCCTGTCTGCCCCCAGAACTGGCACAAACTGATGACGACTCAGGCGCAGATGTTGGAAATTCCATCTTCCTTCCAGAGGAGCTCAAAGTCTCCAGGGCACAACCCCTTAGGAAAAAAAATATTAACTTTTGGTTTTCCCCCATTGTTTTAAGACATCTTTATTCAATTTGTAAAACAAACGTATACTCCTGTATCAACAGTGGGAGTTAAAAACTGCTCCATCCCCACTGGACAGATATTACCCATGACAAATCATTAGAACCGAAAGCATGCAGCCAGCCATTCAAACATACAAAGAGATTGCGTTTCAAGACCATTAGGTCTCCTATAATTACGGAGTTTACTTGTGGCACGTTTTAAGTGAGAACTCTCACAGAAAGCACTCCCCGTGCATCTTTACAGTCAGTTCACAGGCACCACTCGGTCCTTCCCCTCTGTTATTCCCAGCTAGTCTCTCCATCAGACTGCAGTAAATCACACACCTGGAATGATGAGCAGCAGCCGCCACTCTCTCCTGCTGCTTGGGCACTCCAGCCACTCTAACAGCAGGTGCTGAAATTTGGCAAGCGCCGAGCTGTCATCTAAAAGTTACATTTTGCAACATAATTACAAGTTATAAACAAAACATCCGCGTTATAAACAAAACATCCGAATTATAAACATAACATTTCCTCGTAACAGCAGACTTACCACAAGAGAGAAAAAACCAACTGAACCAGCCGTTCCAAAAACGCATTAAAACCTTTTTCTGCAGAACAGGTATTTGAGCCTTTTCAGAGATTTCCCATCTGTGTTTCACTTGCTGGTTCTACAAACCCTACCCTGCACTTCACTCCCTCCACACAACCGCTTCTGAACACTAACCAACACCATTGCAACTGTCCTTCTCAGCCTTCAGCGTTATCTCATTCGCGAGCGGACGTTTTTGTAAGGCATCCTCCGTTGTGTGCAAATTCAGGTTTCCCTTCCCCACCAGCTTTTCATTCTCAGCTCTACAACTTCAAGGCTTTGACTGCAAAAGGGCTTTTCTTTTTGGAAAACGAGAAGTATTTTCCCATCACACATCACAATCACTCGCGTAGACAGAGCGCTTTAACCGCTCTGTAGATCTTACGGTTGGACCTTTATTATCAACTGAAATGACGTTGTCGCTCAGAGGAAAACTACAGCATGTAGACAGCACATTTCAATTCATATCTTATTGTGTTCAGGCACAATCAGCAAGGCATGTCAAACTATCAGTTCAGCTATATTTTAATATTAAAATTCCATTATAAATGCTAAAGCAGAGAGGCATTTAGAGAATATGGTACATGCTACCTGCATTGCTTCAGTTCAGCCAATATAGCTGCTACCAAAACCATCTCAGATCTCCAGTTTCATTCAATTTTAACCCTCGTTCGACACTCAGTGTTTGCAGAGAGTTTATCCGCGGCCCGTGTAGGAAGTAATTTTTTAAAATTATATTGATCTTCGCCTAACATCTGTAAAAAATTCTAACAAAAGTACTGGGGCGAAGGAAGAAGGAATCCAGAGAGCTTTTTAGGTTTAAAGGGTATAATGGAAAATAGAAGTGTTGAAACAGGGAGACTCAGTTAAACACAACGCAATATTCTGACCCAAGCTCTGAATTAGCATTCTGTGAGAGCCCACTTGTTTGTTGCAGCTCGCAAAGCAAAAATACAGCAATTGTTAAAAACAAAACACTCAAGAAAATCAAAATGCTTGGGAAAAGAGGTCACTGTTTTCTTCCCTAGTAATGAAACCATGACTTCACTTTGTAGAGGAATCGCTGCTTTCCTTTCTGCTCTATTTTGCCAGTCACAATACCTATTCCACCACATTAGAAATGAATTCAGAAGAGTAATTTAAGATATCCCCTAACATCTCTCTTCCTAACAATCACTAAATAATTCAATTCAGATTATAAACCACCAAGTTATTATCAGAAAAGCGAAACACAATTTGCCTGTGTTTCCAATTAAGTGCAGGGCGGAGATTTATTAATTATCAGGTAAAAACAGAGGCGCACACCAAATCATGCCGCAGTTACAAAACTGTACGATCAAGTTGCAGGACCTTAGATGGAGGCGTTCGACATTTGCCATTCTGCGTCACGTTACCACGACAAAGAACGGTCAGAACAGGGCACCTCTCTCAAATCTTTCCACTAAAGATGGGCTTGAAAGAAAACCTATCTTTTCCTACCTATAATTCGCTAGCAGGCACGACCAGCAAAAATGCAATGCCTTTGTACATGACACGCACCACGCGTTAGAAATGCAATCATGCAGCAGTACCCACGGCTTCACCTATCTGACCTGCAATACACACAGAGTCTTGATAAACGTGAAAAAATAAAGGCCATCTTTAGAGACTGTAGTTGAAAATTTAAGGCTTGCTGATCTTCAGTGAGCGTAGGTTACCTTGTGACTGCACAATAATTCCTACGTAGCACCGCGGCTGCCCAGCGGACTTAGGACGCGACCATTAACGTTTTCGGTTTCAATGCAAACTCCCAAGCCCGTATTTCCAACTAGGAATTAAAAAGTGGGTAACAGGAGCCCTTAACGTTTTCATGATTAAGTTGCAAAACATGATTTAAAAGCAAACAGACAGAAAGAAAACAGAGCATCAAGAAATTTACGGGCCACACTCCACAGCAACCGTAAAAGTCCAGTTTCATATATATTTATAACATGACTCCCAACTTAAAATAATGTTCATACTCCAAGTTGGCTGTAACATCAAAGCATAAATACACATATATATTTGTATGTATGTATGTATGTTGCAAATGAGACTGGGAGGACTGCAGTCATTTCCTCCGCTAGCTACACCGCCGGGTTTTGTTGACAAGCTGATAAAGGAGATGCCTAAGCTTGCATAACGGGGTCGGTGCCGGCAAAGCAGCGGAAGCCCAGCTGCGAGGCCGCCGCTCAACAGTGCACTGTCACACTCGCGCTCGGTGGCCGAAGGGCCCGCTCGGTGGCCTGGGACACAACGTCAAAGCCTTTCTTCACCCGCGCCGCTGCGCAGCGTCCGGCTCCTCAACCCAAACAACAAATCTTAAAGTAATAGAAGGCAGTTCTAACGGCCCCATAACTGGGCGTTCGTCAGCAGATCTACCGCTCAGGCAAAATGTCATTTAATGCGTTACGACTTGGGAAAAATCAAATACAGGGCATGCAACCATGTTGAATCAGCACAGACCAACTCCGGCGTTACTCGTGCTTCACGTGCTAAATACGGAGCGTTCGGTTTCTCTTCAGCCTTCTTGCTTAGCCAGGAAAGTATCGCTCACGCCACCGCATCGTTGTGGCACAAGTAGTTTTCCCCTCTCTTTCGGGATGGAAAAGCACACAGCAAAACGCCACTCGCCCCGCTGCCCCGCGCACAAGCCTTCACGCCCGCACGGGGTACGCTTCCCGTGACAGATCTGCCGGGATGCGATGGCCCCGGGC
>NW_010261494.1:0-1661 GCF_000690775.1 Eurypyga helias
TTGCAGGGGGTTGTTGTGGCCCAGATTCAGAACCCATCACTTTAGGATAGGGCAAATCATGTGCTCAACAAAGATACAGTTTGGGAAGACTGCACCAGATAGCTCTACTGCCATTCAGAGGGATGTGGACAGGCTGGAGAAATGGACAGAGAGGAAATCTCATTAAGTTTGGCAAAGGAAAATGTCAAGTCCTCCCCCTGGGTAGCAGTAAGCCCTTGTACCCGTCTCTGCTGGGGGCTGACAGGCTGGAAAGCAGCTTGACAAGAGAGGACCTTGCTGTCCCGATGGAGACTAGCCAACCATAAGCAAGAGACGAACCCCTGTGTGCTCTCCTGGGTTACATTATCAAAGGTGTTGCCAGTAGGTCGAGGGTAGTGATCCCCCCCTCTACTCAGGCCTGGCGAGAGACATCTGATGTGCTCAGTCCAGTTCTGGCCTCCCCAGGGCAAGAGCATCCTGGATGAAGCCAAGTGAAGGGGCATGAGGATAACTATGGCACTGGGGCGTCAAGGAGCAGGTGAGAGAGCTGCAACTGTTCAACCCTAAGAAAGCTCAGGGGGATCTTACCACTGAAGACATACCTGATGAAAGTAGTGGTGCCCACAGATAGGACGAGAGAAATGGGCAGAAACTGGTAACAAAAGCAAAACAGAGGGTATAAGTAAGTTTTGGGTGTTTATTTTTATTATCTGAAAACAGTGCATAGGTAAGTGACGTAAGTAAGAAGGGTCTGTGCAGTTCCTAACTCATCAGTGTTTACGGTGTAAGTCTCAATTTTTGTGGTTTTTTTTGCGCACCTTAATATCAAATCTTAGGAGAACAAATCAGTGGTAGAATGTAGTATTTTGGTCATCTGGTTTTCTACTAGAGTGGTTAAAGGGAAGTTACTCAACAGACTTGAATGACTTGGACAAAAGAGAAGCATTCGTAATTTCTGACTTTTCATTTTCTGACCTGTCATTTTCTAAGAAGGTGGAATTCCTTTCCGTAGCAAGTGAGTGGAGTAATAGAGTAGAGCATGTAAGACTCACGGATGGTATGACTGCATAAATAGCTTGGGCACCTGCTACGGTTTTCTTCACACTCTCCAAATTAGGCCTGGCTTTTCAGTCTATTGAAGAGTAGACAGAGTACAGGCTCTGCCTGTTGATTGTCACGGATTCGTGATTTTTCTTCCTATCTTTTTTCCAATTGCCTAAATTATATACATCTGGTCTTGGTTCTAACTTGGTCTATCTTTCATTTCTGTAATAAAAGCCTTTCTTTGATGCAATAAGGTGTGAAACAGAATGTGTAAGTAGTAATGTCTGTTGGCTTTTTTTTCATTTTCTCTCAGAAATGCATAGAAATTTTCAGCTAGCATTCCAGCAATTGTATTAACCTCTGCATTTTAATTTATAGAAACTGTAGGAAGAATATTCTAATTTCTTATTTGCTTTTCTACTTGATTTTGTAGCATTAGCGAATTTGTTAAGCCTAATAAATAAGTTATCATACATTAGTATTTCCTTTTATCACTGTTTGACTTCTTTGTGTATGTGTGCATGTGTGCTGTGGACCGTGATTTTGTTTCGACACTATAGGAGAGAATAAATATAAAAGTAGTTTTTACTATGGAGAAAAATTTACAGGAATGCATCATAGAATCATGGAACTGTTTG
>NW_010261495.1:0-327 GCF_000690775.1 Eurypyga helias
GGCAACGGGCAGCTGAGCCTCCCTGGGCAGGACGGCGTTCCCCATTGCCTCTCCACGCTCTGGCATGGTGCCCAGGAATCCCAGCGCATTCCCCAGAGCTGAGCTCAGCCGGGCAGCCGTGCTGGGATGTCGGGGAGGGGGCCAGGACAAGCCATCGGCCCCCACTCAGGAGCCAGGCAAGCCCTCGTCCCTCGCCAGTGCTCCCCAGCACCCCGCATGGCCCTTCCGTTGGGTGCTTCCCGGGGGTCCCATGGCCGAGCCGGGGTGCCGTGGTGTGTCAGTCCCCATCCCATCTGTTGCCAGCGTGCGGGGCTGGGGGATGGGATG
>NW_010261495.1:433-2701 GCF_000690775.1 Eurypyga helias
TGCTAACCAGGCAGACGGCCTGCTCCCTCCCTGCAGCCGGCAATCCCGTCTAGTCATGGGATGAAGCCCACCCCGCCTTGTCCCTCCACCCCACGGTCCCAGCAGCCCCCTCACACGCTGGGGACAGGCTCGCATGTCACCCCACTCAGCAGTGGCCCCCTTGCCCCAGCCTGGTGCAGGCAAGGCACAGTGACACAGGGACGTCACCCTGCACCCCGTGCCTCGGGGAGCCCGTCGGGGAAGGATGGGAAGCAAGGCCGCCGGTAATCCCACAGCCGCCTGTGACAGCTGCGCCGAGATCCTGAGAATCCCAGTAGTGCAACAGGTCTTTTACTGGGTGGGACTGGGAAACCTGCTCATTACTCAGGAAAGGCAGAATCGGTCAAGATACGCTTTCTCTGGGGAAGCAGAAGCCGGGCACGCAGCACCCGCTCCCGAGGAAGGCTTGCCCATCACCTCCTGCGTTCCCAGGAACAGCACCACGAGCCGGGGCAGTGCCAGCATCCTACTGAGGCAGCGGGGCATCGCCAGCCCTCACCGGCAGGCCAAACATGACAGCGCAGGAAAGGTGCCTGTGTGTCACGGGCCAGTCAGCACAACAGGCTTCCAGCGCCCAGGGCTCCCGAGCGGCGACAGCGGAGCCAGGGCTGCTCCCAGCCTTGCCGCAGCTGGCTAACCTTGGCAAAATCGCTTCCTCCCCGCCTGCCTTGGTTTCCCCATCTGTGTCACGCCGCTCCACCCTCCTCTGTAAAACAAGGCAAGGTCCACTGATGAAGGGCAGCAGATAAGAGGGAGGGAGTTGTGTCATGTTGTAATGGTAAATCGGGAGTAAATACGGAATCTCAGGGGTTGGCAGGGAAGCAAGCAGAGGTGGGTGGGTGGCAGCGACACCAAAGTCCTCTCCCAAGTATCGTCAGTGCTCGGAACTGCTAATGCCCCCCACCCCGTCACCCCAGGAATGAGGCGCTGGGCTGAGCACGCCGAAGGGCTGCGCCCTGGGACGCAGCGTTTCCCAGACGATATGCGACGGAGGGGCACAGGTTGCAGAGCAGGATGAGCTTAGACCTCGGGATACAGCCCCCAGGAGACCCAAGCCAGGATACTGCCCGCAGACCCCACGCTGGCTGCAGATCGCACGCGGGGAAGTTACGAGAGGGGTCTGGGGAAAAGATGCAACAATGGTTTATGGGCTGGAGAAAATGTCTGGCACAGGCACACCCGGCTCAATCTGCTCAGTCTACTGGAGACGGAGAGGCGGCTCGCTGCAACGCCCCCGGACCCGAGAAAACGGGTGGGCCTGGCGCCTCCGAAACTGCACAGGGAAAGGCAATGGGAACAGGGAAACAGCCCAGCTCTCCGGCGCAACAGGGGATCAACCGGAAACAAGAGGGCAACTTCCTACCACCTGTGTCTCCTGACAGTCTTTCTGAGGAGATGTGCTTGGCTGGAGCAGGATGAGGCTCAACCCAGAGGTGAGCACGGGACATCAAGGCTCAGACACACGGAGCCCTTTGGCTTTAAGAATGGGAGACTGTGTTGGTACCCCAGGACCCTGCCTGGCCCCGGCTCAGCTGCAGACCAGTGCTGAGCTACCTGTGTAGGGACAGAGATGCTGGGTCCCCTCCCCATCCCTCACACCCACCAAGGCTGGAATGAGGCAGGAACAAGCAGCGACACGGAGGAAGGAGCCACAAGTGCCCACGGCCATGGAAAGCAACAGCAGAAACAAGGGAGGTGGGAGGAAAACGGGTCCTGTGCTGCCCTGCCAAGCTCCATCCTCCTCGCAAGCTCAGGCAGCCAAACCCCAGCTCAGATCCCGGGCCTGCCCCACCATCCCGCTGAGCTCTTGGACGCAACCCACCACACAAGCACAAAGCCCCATCTGGCCCCCTCCTGCCTCTGTCTCCTCGCCGTCATGCACACACGTCGGCTCCTGCCACCCGCTCCTGCTCCTACCCACCAAGCTCCACCGCTCCCCCAAATCCTACCTACAATCGGCCTTGCAAGAACACAGACAACAGGTGGGAGAAGGAGCGTTTTGTGGCTCTCGCGTGGCCCAGGGAAACGGAAACAGCGAGGCAAGGAGAGCTCGTGGCCTGGCCGAGGCACAGAAGCATCCATTATTAAAAAGCTGTATCCATGCCTGACATTATTAAATGCCTCCCTCTGCTCCGAGGTGCTGCCACGCGCTCCAAGCCAGGGATCGATACCAGGAATCTGGCCAGCAGAGAGGTCACGGCTCGAGAGGGGCAGGAGGGAGCATGGGGG
>NW_010261495.1:2732-3164 GCF_000690775.1 Eurypyga helias
AGGGGAGGTGGTGTCCCTGCGTCCCCCCTGCCACAGCCCCCCACAGCACACCTCTCTTTTGGCTGCAGAGGAGCTGTGTCTTGGGGTCTCCCTGCCGAGTGGGGATGGGTGGCAGGGCTGGAGAGGGACCCCAGGGTCCTGCCAGGATGTGGATGCCCCGTTGTGCTGCACGTGGGAGCACGGTCCCAGGCGGGGGACACAGCAGAGGGCTGCCCAGCGACTCTGGTGGGAGGTGGTGGGGATCCTGTCCAGCCCAAAGCTGCTCTTTGAGGGGGGTGAAGCCACGAGAAGCACCGCTTAAGGTCGGTCCACAGCTTGTTGTACGCTAAGTGGTGCCGAGGACGAAAACAACATACGCACGCACCTCCGTGGGAGTGGGGCAGGGCACAGCCCCCCGGCCCTGGCAGTGCCGCGCGGTGCCATCGCCACGCA
>NW_010261496.1:0-225 GCF_000690775.1 Eurypyga helias
GTTCACCGGGCAAAGCAGCTGGTAGAAACCAGCCGGGGTCAAACGCAGGGCCCCGGAGGGAAAGATGCTGAAAGCAGGTTTTTCTGGCCGAAAGAGGGGCTCGGAGCTGGGTCACAGGGCGGGGAAGCAGCTGGTGCCCGAGTAAACACAGAAACCAAAACCCTGCGGTGCCCCGTGGCTGCTTCCCGGAGCGGTGATGGTGCATCGCCAGGCCCCTGGCAGGTG
>NW_010261497.1:0-201 GCF_000690775.1 Eurypyga helias
GGATCCCTGAGTGGGCTTTTTCCCTATTTCCCTTCCAGAGGCACAGTTTCCAGCAGCACAAAACCTGGGAATTAGCACCACGCCACCGGGGAGTGGGAGCTGCCCCCCCACCATCCCCAGAGCCAGGGGTGGAGCCGGCGGCTTTCCCCTTGGAGCCACCCAGACTCCCGCTCCGGCTGCTGCGAGGGCAGCTCCTGGCCC
>NW_010261498.1:0-1540 GCF_000690775.1 Eurypyga helias
AGCCCTGCCTTTGCCAGCCCTGTAATTGATTCCTGCTCTCCTGCACAGGCGGAGGCTGCAGATGTGCAGCCTGGTTGGAAGCAGCGGGCTGCGGGTACCAGTTCCTGGAGCCATCCCGGGCAGGGTGAGGAGCAGCCCCCTGGGCTCTGGCTTCTGCTTTGAGGGGTTCCTTTTGAGTTTCCAAGTGTTTGGAGAGATTCTCCCCCAGGCTCAGCTCATGGAGGCAGGGGATTTGGGGAGATCCTGCTCACCCTGTTTTGGGGCACCTGGAGGAAATGGGACTGTTGGGGAGCAAGGGAAGAGCTCCCTGAATGTCACTGTGGTGTCTGCTGGTGATGGGCTCGAGTTTTGCGGCAATGGCAGCTGATGGCCATGCGGGGTGGGTGTAGAGGTCCCCCGTTCCTCTGAGGCTGCAGAAAGACCTGGATAGGGAGGGAGAGGGTCCTCCTGCACAGTGCCCCGGCAGCTCTGGTCATTCACCCCCCAGCCAGCCAGCAGCCCCGCCAAAAGCTGGGGTCCAGCAAGGGGGAGCAGGGGCAGGGGCAGGAGCCAGCACGGCCCGGCTTGCTGAGCCCTCTGATGTCTTTAAGCCAGGCAAAGAGCAGAGCTGTGGGGATGGCAAGGGTTTAAGTTATGGAGGAGGATTTTCTAGCCTGGCACCCTGTAGGAGACAATATATTGGAGCATGTTCTTGCAGATATGGTTAAAGAAAACCCAATTTTTAGACAGGAAGGTGATGGTGGGCAAGGGAAAGCGGCTGCAGACAGATGAGTGTTGACGTGAGCACAGGGGAGCTGTGAGCAGGCACCCTGGATACCTTGTTTTCCAGTGCTGCTGATGACAGGTAGTGCTTCATGGAAGAAAACGCCTAGAAAAATAGGGATGAAAATGGTGAGGCTTTTAAAAAACCCTGTATTTAGCCAAAGGGCATGGTTTTGCTGTCTGGAGATGGCAAGGGGTGGGTGAAGCCTTTGGAGCAAGGCAACCTGGAATGGAGAGAGCAGCGTGACGAGTGGGCAGGGGGCTGGAAAAAGCAGCAGTCGCTGGAGACGGGGGAGGTCTCTGCTCCTCATCGCCCACGGGGCAGCTGTGGGACTCAGAGCATCACACTCCCGGCACAGGCTGGGATCCTGTCCTTGGAAATGAGGAGTGGCTCGGGCTGCAGCGTCCAAACCTGAGACAGAGATGGATGGGGCTGCAGTGGCAAGGGGAGGTCTGCTCGCATGGGTGGAGGGGTGCAGCATGGGGCAGGGTCGGGGCCATAGCTCCCAGCCCCCCAAGCCCACCTCAGGGACCCCATCCCTCTCTCCGAGGGCTGAGAGGGCAAAGGTGCCCTGACAGAGTGTTTTATTAGCAGCAGGTGCCTGAAACCCAACTCGAAGCTCGGCAATCCCTCCCCTCACCTGGAGATGAACCCAGGTTGGGGGACACGGCTGTGCAGGGTCAGGCCCTGCCGGTGCTGGGATTACCCCTGCCGTAACCAGAGCGGCTCCCCGGCAGCCCGACTACGGTTCTGCCGGGGCGACAGGGGGCTAATGCC
>NW_010261498.1:1550-3632 GCF_000690775.1 Eurypyga helias
GGCGCATAATGCCCGATTTCACAGCGCCGGCATGCTCTGCTTGCTCGTGGAGGGGATCTCTCCTGTTCCAGCCAGCTCCAGACCCCGGCCAGACCTCAACCTGCAGCTCTGTCAGCTGGGTTTAGGCACATTTAGGCTATGGCCTCTTTGCTCCTGGCTGGAGCAATGACAGAGAGGAAAGCCCAGCCCATCATCTCCAGAGATGGAGCTCCTGCCTTCTGTCCTGTGCATGGCAGCTCCCAAACCTGTCTCCAAAGATGGGGCAGGAGCATTTCAGGTGTGCAGGCAGCACCAGGGCTTTGCAAACCCTATGGCATTGCCATGGCTGTGAGCAAACCCCATATAGAAAAGGAGGTTTCTCCGGCTCTGAGACGGTCTGACATGGGCATGGGTCCCTGGGCCATCTGCAGCAAACCAAGGGATGCTCCCAAGGGAGGGAGCTGAGGAACAGGAGTGGTCCATGTGGCAGGGCTCTCTCCTCCACTACTTTCAGCCTCCCTCCCAGACTGCTCCTTGCCGGCACAGACAGCTCGCTCCACCAAAGCTGTGGCTGGGAGGAGGGCTCTGGGTCAGCACGGTGTGGGGCAGATACATAGCATCCCCCTGCCCTCCGCTCCTCTGAGCAAGGGGCCGGGGGTGGTTTGGCGGCAGATGTGCAGCGCTGAGGGCTGGGGGGTGTTCCTGCTGCAGCGGGAGGCAGGGCAGGGTCCATACAGCAGCCAGGGATGCTGTCCCATCCTGGCAAGCACCAATACTGGACTTGCAGGAGTGCTGTATCCGCTCCTCCCTATTGCACGGTGCTGTGCCCGCGCTGAGGACACTCGTCACCTCCTCGTGGGGTGCACAGCCCCCTCCAGCCCTCTGTGTCCCTACAAACTCATCCTCTACCAGTGTGTCGCTTCCTGCTCATCTCCCCGGACCCCAGCTTTGTTGGCTGAGCTCATTTAGCTTTGACAAAGTTTAGAGTGCTCTGGAATGCAGAATGGCTGCTGGCCTCCCTCCAGCCTAAACATCCCCACCCCGTCGTGCGACAGGAGCTGACAAGGGTGAGTGCGGCAGCGGGCAGGTATCTGGTACCCAGCACGCGGCCTGACAGCCACACAACCTTGAAGGTCGTCATCCCTCTCCCGCGCACACGTGAGTGCGTGTGTGTGTGTGTGCGCACGAGAGCGCTGTCTCCCATCCCCAAGAAATGTTCTCAGCGTCTCTGGTTTTCGCTCCGGGCCAAACCCACATGCACGTTGCCCGAGACCGACTCCGAACAGACTCCTTTGATGAGCAGGGCTTAAATATATATTTGGCATTCCAGCGGCAGCGTGCCGAGCGCGGCCGAGGGTGTGAAAGTGTTTGCTTGACAAACTCCGGGGGCTCTCGCCTCTCTGCCAGCCCTGGGGACTCGCAGGAGAGAAATGTCAAGGAATTTTTCACCTCTCTGCTTTGTTTTGTGTTTTTATTTTGTTTTCCTTCTGAGAGTGCATTTTTAGCTCTGGTGATTGACAGTCCCAGAGACTGAGTCCCCTCTCTTTGCTGGCACAGGGATGGTGGGAGCAAATATCCCGCCCTGGTCCCGTTGGAGCCATCGAACAGCCCAGCAAGCCTTGTGCTGACCCTGGGGCCTCCCGTCTCTGCTGGCACTGTCCCCTCCATGGGCCCAGCACTGTCATGGACGGATTTGGGTACCAGCAGGATAGAGACGCCCCACATCCTAGATGGTCCAGGCTGCTCAGAGATGGCCCTTTTCCAAAGAGCCTCTGTCTGCCGAGGACGGTGGTGTCTCAGTCACAAAACCTTTTGTCCCCGCTCAGCTGTCCCCAAAGAGCCCTGAACCCCAGCACTGTGCCAAAAAGACATCTGTGCCCATTGCTCCACAGAGGATTTCCCAGCCAGCGTCCCCCTGTGCTGTGGCATCAGCCTGGGGTATGCGCTGGCCCCCAGGCACCTTTGGGGGTCAGAGGTTTGGGGAGTTGCTGGGGGTGTGAAGTCAAACCTTCCCTGATCTTCACTTGCCACTCGGCTCCTTCTGGGTTGCAGCCGGCAGTGGGCCAGAGAAGGCAGCTTCGTCGCCAATTCCCATGGGATGTC
>NW_010261498.1:3643-6807 GCF_000690775.1 Eurypyga helias
GCAGAGCTGGGACTCTGGGCTTTGATGGGAGTCCTGGAGTGTCTCCTGTGTGGGAAGGAGCAGGAAGGCAGAGCCTCCCCATCGCTCCAGCGGCTGTGTCCTGCACCTGTGGAAATGGGGAGGGGGGGACGCTGGGCAGTGGATTTGGTTTCAGAGCCCATGTCCGCAGTGCCTGCTGGAGCAGGGCAAGATCCCGGCCGGCTCTTGGGAAGGGGGCTGTGGGGGGTTGTGTCTGTGTGTTCCCAGCTGTCCCCAGCATAATCCCTCACGAAAGAGAATCCCTTGTCCTGCTGCATCCCCGTTGTCTGGTGGCAGCACCGCCTGCCCCTAAATCACCTGCTGTTCCCAGCCTGATGGATCACCATGGAAATAGGGGTGTTCCCCCCCAGCTGGTGAAGAGAGAGGGTCTGAGGTCTGTGGGGCAAGGGTCTGGAGGATGCAGAGCAGGGATTAGGATGCTGGAAGACTAGGGGGCGAGGCTTGGTGCCCTGGGGAACGCAGGGGAGAGATTGGTACCCAGGGGTACCAGTTTGGGGGCAGGGATTGGGCTTCTGTGAACTGTAGATGCTGAGAAAGGGATATGGGGAGAGTGTGGAGCAGGGTTGGGGACCCTGGGGGGCCATGGGGCTGGGTGCAGGCTGTGTCCCCTTGGCTTGGGCTTCCCGAGGTTTTCTCCCTGTCCCACTGAAGAATCGCTGGCTTGTCTGGCGGAGCGCAGGCCCATGGATTTCCTGGGCAGCAAGTCCCTTTCATGTGGCCACTCGCAAACTCTCATGACATCACCGGGGGCTGCTCCTCCTGGAGACAAACCCAGCACTTTTTAGGGGTTTGCCCTCCCCCCCCCCCCCGGGCCTAGCCTGTGTGTTTTGGCCAGGGGGGACCCAGGGAACCACGTCCAAGAGCAGCTGCTCTGCCAGAGAGATGGTGCGCAAGGCCAGCGAGCAGGGGAAGGGCAGCATGTACCCCCCTCCCCGTGCTGAATAAACATGGGCTGGCCGGGACTGGAGGGGGCTTTTCCAGCCTGGGCCACACCCCGGGGGGCTATTTTTTGCCATGAATGAAGGGGCTGTGTGCTCACAGGGCAGCCTGGCCTCCTGCCGCCGCTGCTGTGCATGGAGAGCTCGCCTGACACTCAATCCTGTTGCCTGGCCAGGGACCAACATCTGTGCTGAGCAGCTGGGCACTGCCCAGGGACACCTGGGCACCGGCACAGCTGGGCACTGCCCGTGGACACCTGGGCACCGGCACAGCTGGGCACTGCCAAGGGACATCTGGACACTGCCCCGGGACACCCAGGCACCAGCACAGCTGGGGACACCGGTGGGCTGTGGGGCTGGGGAACTCTGGCTGTCGCAGAGCGAGGGGCAGTGACGGTGACTCAGTGGCTGTGCCAGGAGTGGTGCCAGAGCTGCTGAGGCATGTTGGACCCAACCCAGCCAGGGCCATGTGCCTGGGGGGGTCACCTGAGCCAGCCCAGGGGTGAGCCCTGCTGCCTCCCTGCCCCACATAGCAATGCTTCCTGCTGCAGTTTCGGGTGTTGGTGGGGCAGTGTCCCCAGGGGCTGCCCCTTTGGCTGCACCCGCGCTTTGGAGGAAGTGCAAAGTCGCTGGGGTGGAGTGACCAGTCCTGAACACGCCCAGATTCCCCCCCAAAAGCCCCTAATCCCACCTGGCTCAGCCCCAGCTTCCGCTCTGGGCCCTGTTAGCTCAGCTAATCCCTGCATGCCAGGTGCAGCATCCCTATGGGTGCCCCCCTGTCACTCCCCGATTTTGCTTTTCAAGGGGTCTGTGGGCAGCTCTGCCAGTCCCCAGCCCCAACCCACACTCCTGCTGCCTCCGCCAGCCCCGCTGCTGCACCGATCCCAGGGGACCCATGTGCGTTTGTGCCCATGAATGAGTGGCCTGTCCAAGCCGGGTGGAGCCGGGGTGCTGGATCCCACCCCTCACTGTTCCTTATCGCCCCACAGCATCCTTGTGATTCACCAGGTGTGGCTCCCTTTCCGTCACCCCACTTTGCAGGAAGTTTCCCGGCCAGCCCCCCCCCAACCCTGCCGCAAAAACACAATGGGATGAGCTGGCCAGCCTTCCTGAGCAACCCTACAATAACAAACCAGTGCGATGCGTCCAGCTTTCCTGGACAGACAATAATAAACCCGCATGAGCTGGCACACTTTGCGGAGGAACCCTACAATAATAGGCCTAGGTGATGTGTCCAGCTTTGCCGAGCCACCCTACAATAACAAGGCAGTGCGAGCCACCCAGCTTCCTTGCAGGGAAGAGGGGTCCCTGAGTTGTCCCCCCAGGAACAGCCCAGCTGCTGGGCTCTTGAGGAGACCTTGGCCACCATGTCTCCACACTTCCTGCTCCCGGGCTTGCCCAGGCCCTCTCCTGCTTGCTCCAGCCCCCGGCGAAGTCATCCCATGTCAGTGGTGGGCCAGGCTGGCAGAGGTGATGCCCATAGGTGCCATCAGCTTGTGGGTCTGCCTTCCTGGAAGCCAGTGGCAAGTCCTCACAAGTTCTGACGTGCCAGGACCTGCTGCTCTTCAGGGCATCCTCCTGGCCCAGCTCTTGCCAAACTGGCACCCAGAGCCAGCCGCCCTGGGGACTCTCCTGCTGTTGCCCCATGAGCTTCTGAAGGGAAGGACAAATGTCCATGGTCAGGATGGAGCTGAGGGTGCCACCAGCAGCACCCCCAGCCCCTGGGCAGCTGTGACCAGACTCTTGCAGGGTCATCCAGGTGGGAAGGCAAGGCTGGTGCCCAAAGCAAGGGCTGCTTTGCTGGACCCCACTTGTATCCAGGGATTTTGTTGGTGCTAGGGCTGCAGGTGGGCTGGAATGCATGTGGGTTTGCTGGGCAGTGTGGAGGGATGGCCTTTTCCCAGGCACGGCTGTGCCTGCTGGGGGATGGAGCCCCTCGCCCCCTCCACCAGCTCTCTGCCAAACCCCAGGCTGCTGCCGGTGGGCTGGTCCTCACATGGCTGAGGAGGAGATGCTGCAACCTCCTGCCCTTACCTCTGCACTGCCGCCAACCCTCCTTTCCCTGGGATTTATCCCTGGGAGCTGGAAGCAACAGCGGGTGGGCAGGGCAGGGGCAGGAACCCCCTTGGCATCCCTGCATGGGAAGTGGGGGGGACCTGCATCCACTCCAGCACGGCGGCGGCGGCA
>NW_010261498.1:7060-7448 GCF_000690775.1 Eurypyga helias
TTGATGAAGTGTGAGACAGCACTTACGGAGGGACGCGGGCAGGCATTCTCGCTCCATCTTCCGCTCACAGTGCCGCTCTTTATGCGCCTGACATTTGCTCGCTGGAAAGGCCCCGATAGTCAGGGGGAAAGGAAAACATTGCCCGCAGCAGGGCCGGAGTGACGCTGGGAGGAGTGCTGCGCCGTGCCGGGCTGGGTTGGGTCGGGCTGGGATGCTCAGCCGTCCCGGCCTCACCGCCTGCTCTTCCCCGGGGTGACCCCTTCACCTCTCGGCAGCTCTCCGGCTGCCTTCCCTGCCGGCACCGCTGCTTCCTGCCAGGTGCGCTCAGCCTGGCTCCCTGCCTGGGAAGCCCTGGCCATCCTGCCCCTGCCTGCTCCACAGGTTGGCT
>NW_010261498.1:7556-8076 GCF_000690775.1 Eurypyga helias
GGATGGTACGGGGTGATGGGGACAGGTCCCTTAGCTGTCTGCTGCCAGGGTACACAGTGCTCCACGGGCTGCTGCAAGCTGGAGTGAGCATGTGGGAGCACTTCCAAAGGCTGGGAAAAGGCAGATCGGGGTGCTTTGGGGCAGCTCAGTGTGCTTTAGGGCAGGTCTGCCCTGAAGGAGAGGGTCACTGCCCCACCAGGGAGCTGGGGTGGGAGACCAGCTGGTGTGTCCTGCTCCATCCCAGGGGGACTATCTGCCCCTTTGCCTGCCCTTGACCCCAGCTGGGAGGGAGCCATTCACCCCCCTTCACCTCTGTCTTCCCACAGGCAGATCCCTCCGCTGTTGGCAGAGACTGGGTGAACGGCTAGCACAGGTTGGTGCTCACCTACGTGGATCCCAGGGTGGATCCCTCCCCAGCCTGACAGGTGCCAGCACGACCAGGGGCAGAGATGCCCAGCGCACATCCAGCAAGCTGTATTCCCAGGAGCACGCGCAGAGCTCGCAGCAGGACAGTGTGCCA
>NW_010261498.1:8323-8858 GCF_000690775.1 Eurypyga helias
CGGGGTGCCCAGGGGAATGTGGCCAGTTCGCACAAAAAAGCCACAGCAGCCAGGCTGTAATTTCCAAACAGGCCCCATTCGCTCTGTTTTCCAGTTAAAAATATATTAAAAAATAGGAATGTGGGGTTTGTAGCGAAGAATGTTGGTAACCACTTCGAACGTCTGGTGTGATAATGAAAGGGTCAGTCCCCAGCTTTGAGCACGACCGATTTAGACTCTGGTGCTTGGCACCGGTGCGGGGGCCCAGCATGGTCCAGCCTGCCTGCAACCACCCGCCCCCCAGCACCCGGGCCAGGGGAAGGTGATGCTTCTGCCCCGGTGACATGGTGCCGGGCTGGGTGACGTGCCCCTCCTGCTCACGCTCTCAAGGGGACATCCAAATTGCCGTCTCTTACGGCCTCTTGCAGAGGGAGTCTGGGCAGGGGTAGGTGAAGGCGGGATGTGCTATACGCTGCCCACCGCTAGCCCTGCCACCCCCCCACACTAGGGTACAGCCCCATAGCAGAGCCCTGCGGGATGTGGGGCACCGCACCTC
>NW_010261498.1:8911-13673 GCF_000690775.1 Eurypyga helias
GGAAACAGGTCAGCCGGGTGCCCCCCTTCCGCCGGCAGCCCCCCCGGCTGAGCTAATCGCAGTTCAGAGCGTGCTGCGGAGCCTCCCGTGCCGCTGCCGCAGCCTTGAGTCGCTCCTGATACCGGGGCATCCCGCTTGGCCTTGTGGCCAGGTAGTCATAACACACAGGGCTGGCCGTGCCGGGCATCGCTGCCTGGGGTCCGGCGAGACACGTGGGGCACCCAGCCGGCACTCCCCCGGGTGCCAGCTCTCCTGACGCTCCCCGAACCTCTGGCATCGTGTTTATCCCAGGGGTGGGTAATCGGAGAAAAACAAGGCACCGGAGGCCAGGGCTGATGTCGCAGTGGGGACAACAACTGGATGGGAGTTCAGCTCAGGGATTCACTGTAGCAGGGGGGTGAGGAGGGAGAGCGAGGTCACTGGTACCCAGGGCTTGTCCCCCACCCAGCCAGAGGGAACACCTCCTTGTCCCTCTCATCCTCCGGGGCCATCAGGTGGCCGGTGGCTGGCACAGCATGCCTGGCTCCCTGCCGAGTCACAGCTCTATGGGACATGCTTCCAGCTCCGGTTCTAAACCCATTTCCCTCTGGAGCCGTGGAGTGTGGCCCTCCCATCCCCATGGCTCCAAGCCCACAGGGAAGGTCAGTGGCAGGGGGGGGCCGGTGACTCCCAAATTCCACCCCAGGCTTGCCAGAGCTGGGGCTTTCCCGGAGGCACAGTCAGCGCCCATCCCTACCAGGGGGGCTGGCCGTACTGGGCACCCTTCACCCAGCACCCCAGGCTGCTACCCCAGTGGGTGCGTGTGTGCAGGTCTTGGGGACACCAGGTGGTTACCAGTGTGGTGAGGACTCCACAGCATTGCCCAGTCCCCAGGGATACCATACTGGCTCTGGACAGCTGGGAATCCCTGCTCAGATCCTCACTTGGATGCTGGGAAGAGGAGCATTCTGGGCAGACCAAGGGCTTGGGGCATATCCCAGGTGCCATCCTGCACTACAGCCTGCATCCCCGCTGGGTTGGAGCAGAGAGGGGTGAGCAGCACCCTAAGCCTGGGTGCACAGCCTGCGCCACCACCTTGGTGCTCCCGGGGGACCCCTGAGTGGTGGGGAGAGGGGTGGGTGGCAGGGTAGTGGCACCCAGGGCCGGGTGGCTCTGCAGGGGACTCTCCCGCCCTCCCGGGGCATTGACCCGTGCGGTGCTATCTAGTACACTTTGCTCACTCCGCCACCATTCCTGGCTTTCCTGGGAGCTGCTGTTTGCTTTTCTCTGAATTATGACTCCAGCTTGTGCCTTTGATCTGGGCTGTGTCGGCCACCCGTTGCCAGCCCCTCTCCTGCCTTTGAAGTGCAGTCGCCTTCCAGGCCTCGGACGCTGCTTTTGCAACCTCAAGTGCAACCCTGGCCTCGTGGGGATGAGACATCCAGGGCAAGAGGATCCCCAGGGTGTCTGAGGCGCTCAGCATCCCTCCTCCCTGGGACTTTGTGATGGGCCAGCGTCACTCAGGGCTCAGAGGCCTGGCAGCGAGGCACTGGGAGGTGTGTTTGCCCAGTGGCAAGCAATCAGGGATGCTGGCAGATTGCTGGGACCAGAGCGTCACTCCCTCCTGTGGCAGTGGGACACAGGAGGTCCTGCACTAAAGCTGGCCAAAAAGCAGACCCAGGTGGCACGCGTGTCCTCCAGCTGAGGGGCCTTTCATGCCCATGGCTCCAGCAGGAGGGATGAGACCTGTGGGGAAGGCGCCTTTCTGGGAACCAGCCAACTCGTCCTGGCATCAGCCCTGTCCTCCCTCCCCGCCCGGCGGGGAGCAGCGAGGGGGGCTCAGCCTGCCCTTTCTGCTGCTGGGAAGCTGGAGCCAGGCTTTGGACTCTGGCCTTGAGTGGGTCTGAGCATCCCCATCCCCTCCCCGCTCCCCTGGCCCGGAGAGGATCCAGCCTTATCTGTTACACTTTGTTCTCCGGCTGTCTGGGTGCGGAGGGTAGCAGAGATTAGTGCGCAGACCTTTGGCACACACACACTCTGCCACACAACCAGCCACACACACACCGTCTCCCATACGCACACGCATCCACACCGTACCCCACGCACACACACCCCCCCACACAGCCTCCAGGGCATGCAGGCGTTTCCCCATCCCTCCACGTGTTTGTTTTCTGGCCGTGTGCTCCGTTACATTCCCAGTGGAGCATGGTGCTTGCCCAGCCTCCCAGTCTTGAGAGCCAAGGGCCTCCACGCACATCGGCATGGCCCAAAAACCAAGGGTGGCACTGCGCAGTGGTGTGGGTGGGAAGAGGGGAGATTCCTTACATCAAGCCTGGATGGAGACAGAAATGTGTGCAGGGATGCAGGAGCTGCTCAGGCAGCCTGGGAGCAAACGTGGGCATCCCTTGTCCCACTGCTGCATCATCCTCACTTGCCATGGGGCCACCCGGGGTAGCCTGTGCTGCCCGCATACGTATCGCCGGAGGTAGCCGTGGCAGGTAGAGGCTCCCCATCCCCACCTCGTGCCGAGGTTCTGTCCCTGCCCAAGGCTCGCTGTCCTTATCGGCCATGGCCCTTGCCTTGCTCCCGCCAGGGAAGCCGCAGCCCTTCCCGTGCGATCTTATCTCCGGCATTTCATGAATGGCTCGAAGCCTCCACAGTCTGCCTCTGAATGGGAAGGCAGCCCGCCGGCCGGAGCAGGGGTGCACACGCGCGTGTGTGTGAGCAGCCAACGCGCGTGTGTGTGTGAGCAGCCACGTGCTGCCCAGTGTCAGAACTGGGGGGCCCCACAAGCCCTGACGCAAGTCCCTGGGGTGAAGTATCTGGAGCCCGATGGGATGCGCAGCCCCTTCTCTGCCCCACTGCGGCACCGTGGCAGGGCATCCCGGCAGGAGCTGGCTCCTGGCAGGTGATTTCCTGGCAGGGTGATGGTGCCTCTGCTCTCTCCCGCAGAGCCTGCCCCAGATCTGCGGTGCGGAAGAGGGGCAGGCGTTCACCTCGTCTCTGCAGCAGCTCTACACGGCGGTGACGCAGCAGGAGGTCAAGCGGGCTCGGAAACGGCAGCACTCGGGTGAGGAGCTCCGTGCCTGTGGGGTGGGGAGAGTCTGAAGCACCTGACTAAGGCTCCATCCTGCGGGAAGGGGAGTGGGGCCTGGGGTGCAGCTCGCCCCAGGCAACAGTCTCCCCCTTTGCCTTCCCCCCATGGGCTGAGCTCCCCCACCCAGGTACCTTTCCTGGTGTGGGTTTGGGCAATGCCCTGTGCTCCCTCATCTCAATCCCAAATTGCATCTCTTTCTGCTGGTACCAGAGGACACCGAGGGCCTGGCGCCTGCTGCAGAAACTGCAGAACAACCCCAGCCACTGCCTCCATCCCAGGAGGATGAAACAGCATCTTCCATCGAGGGAACCACGGTGAGTTCAGCACTAGAAACAGCTTCTCCATACCAATGGGTACGAGGGATGTCTCCTCGCATCCCAACCCTGTGCCACTCCAGGGTGGGCTGGGGGGCTCAGCTGTGTTCCTAGCCCATCCTACCCCATGCATCCTGGCTGGGGAGCCTGTGGGTCCATTGCACACGTGTGTCTGGTTTTCACACCACCGCGGGGGCTTGCACGTGCACACCCATCCTGCGTGAACCCCTGGGGGGGGACTGACGCTGCCTCTGCTTTGATTCCAGCTGACCTCTTCCCCAGCACAGAAGGCCCGGCTGCCTGCGGCCAAGGCCAAGCCGAAGAAGGCGAAAGGGCTCTTCAGCTGAAAGGTTGCTGCCACCCATCCCGAGGGTCTCTGCTCCTCCCAGCATCCCAGAGAGCAGAGAGGCAGTGCAGAGCACCCATGCATTCTCTGCCTCCCCGTCTGCATCTCCCGGCAGCCCCTGGCCGGGGGCATGGTCCCCTCCTGAGGTGTCTCCAGCCAGGGTGATGAGGCAGCTGCTCTCTTCAGCTGTATCTCAGGAACCTCTTTTCTGCCTCTCCCCTGGCGTAGAGCTTGCCCAGTCTGCCCAGCGATGGAGCCAGGCTGGATCCAGAGGGAGTGGGAGGGTACTGCCGGCTGGGTGTGGGGCAGCAGGGATGAGGAGTTTGTCTGCTTTCATGTGAATTTGCAATAAAAGGCTGTGTCTGGGTGAGATCCCTCTCCTCCTGCTCTGTCCCCCCCTGGGCCCACAGTGTCCAGGCAGTGGTGCAGCTCTCAGTTCTACTGGGTCCCCCTCAGACTGGTCCCGCTGTCCCAGGGGCTCTGGAGGTGACAGCAGATCATTGTTGTGGGGCAGGACGGCAGCTCCCAGCCTGTGCTGTGCCTCACCCTGAACAGCAGCATGTGGGGTAGGATGCGCACAAGAGGAGCCCCAGATCCTGAGGGCACAACGTGCTGGAGGACAAAAGCCTTTGTAGCAGTGGGCTACAAGGGGCCAGGGACAACCAAGCCACTAACACACTGAAAGCACCCAGGCCAGGGAGCAGCCCTGGAGCAGGTTACAGATGCTCCCTGGACACAAAGCACCACCTCTGCTTCTCCAGACCCTACCTGTCTGTCCGTCCATCCATCCATCCATCCACCCACCCACCCACCCACCCATTCTCCAATCCCTTCTCTCCCAACCCATGCCTCCATATGGTTCCTTTGGGGCTGGGAACCCACTCCTGTGTCCAACCTCGGTCCTAAAATAGCCGTCAGAGAGCCAGGCAGCCCTGCGGTGCCGTGCTCCTGGAGCAGGGACCTGTGGCCCTGGCTGCCCTGCTCCCCAGGGCTGGGCTGGCCACAGTCATGCTGCCTGCAAGGGGG
>NW_010261498.1:13713-15734 GCF_000690775.1 Eurypyga helias
TGTCTGTGGAAGGGGAATGAAAGGGCCTTTGCTGGGCCATGGCCGGCCAGTCCCAGGGTGAGAGCTGCCGATTGCTTTTTATATTTCCTTTCCGAGGGAGCAGCATGAGGGGCAGGGTGGGTGGTGGGAAGGGGAAGCCATGGGACGGGGAGTTCGTGCTGCAAGCCGCAGCTATGTATCCTGCCTTCCCCCAGCTGCCAGCTTCTTACTCTGGCAGCTTTGGTTCTGCCTGCTGGGCACTTGCCTTCAGGGAGGGTCCTGCTACCAGCTGGGTAGGACCAGGGCAGCATTTCAGCAGATTTGTATTTCATGTGTTTTCTCTCACCAGGTTGTCCTCGATGCAACCTCTGCTCCATCCATGTGGGCTCCATCTCCTGGCCTGGGAGCTGCTCTGTTCCAAGCCAGGTTCCCCAGTTCCCGGGTGGGTCTGAGGTTCATGCTGCTCCACCATGGAAGCCAGGACCTGCAGGAGCAGGGTTTATCACCGCAGCGAGGGTGTTTGGCTCATCTGTCTCATTTGGGGCTGAGGGGATATCACATGGGGAGTGACACATTCCCATCCTAGCTGTGTCAGTGGCTGGTGGGCTCTACAGAAGACCTGCCCCCCTCAGGTTGCCCCAGCTGCAAGCTGCTCCCGGGCTGTGTCTCTGCTTATCCCTGGGATGCTCAGCTCAGGGCAGGCTGTCCCAGCCTCAGGGCATTGCTCAAGATCCGTGTCCTGCTGCAGAGTAAGTCCCACCGGGGTGCCCTGCGGGTCTGTGCCCAAGGGGCAGGCGGGTACCCTGGCAAGCATGGGCTGGGGGCAAAGACCTGTTGCAGAGAGAGACCCTGCTCCACCTGCCCTGTTCCCAAGGCAAGGGAAGCTGGGCCTGCAGGAGCATGGATGGGGATAATAAAAGCAGGAGAGTGAAGACATCAGTGGGAAAAAGAGCTGCTGATGCCACCCAGGCCACCGCAGGGACCCTGGCCCCCAAGACTCCAGCGTGGGGCCACCAGTGGATGGGGATAAGTAAAAGCAGGAGAGTGAAGACATCAGTGGGAAAAAGAGCTGCTGATGCCACCCAGGCCACCGCAGGGACCCTGGCCCCCAAGACTCCAGCGTGGGGCCACCAGTGCCTCCCTAGCCCAGATTGCTGCTGCCTCCAGGGAGTGTCACCACTCATTGTCCCATCCTGTCCCGCTGGGGTCTCCTTCCCTGTCCCCACCCCCTCCTCCCTGGAGCCGGCTGGATTTGAGCTCCCGACACACATTAAAGGCCACAAGTTCGGCCTCGGCCTCCATAAATTTGATTCCATAAATATTAGTTTTCGCAGGGTTTAATGAAGCCGTTATGCCGGGCACGGCCCAGCACCCCGACCCGTGCCCTTAATAAGGGCTCTGTGGCCTCGATTAAAGGGACCTTTCAATCGCTGTCAAGTATTTTTAGAAAAGGAAAAGAAAAAAAAAAAAAAAGAAGGAGAGAGGAGAAGAAGACGACCAAGGCAGCGAATAGGGAGAGGAAAATCCCAAACCCGTCCAGTGCAAAAATAGAGAAATAGCACCACCTAGACTGCATCGCCCGGCTCCGCCGCCCGCTCGCCCGGCTCTGGGCAACCCTTCGGGGCCTTGTGCCAGCCCCTGCCGCTGCCCAGGGCAGCCTTGGGGGTCCCCGAGGTGTCTGTGAGATGCTGCCATCCCGCTCAGGACAGGGCAGGGGGCTGGGAAGAGCCGAGGAGCAGAGGTAGGAGGGACGCGGGCATGGTCGGGACACAGTGCGTGGTGGCCAGGCGTCCCGGCGGTGCCGGGGATGCTGTGTGATACAGGGATGGATGCTGCATCTCCCACACCTCCACGGGATGGTAATTCCTTCCTGTGCTCTACTGCTGCGGCAGCAAACGCCCCTTCCCACCAACTCCCCGAGCAGAATTTCCCCACACCCCCCAGCAGAAATCCCCCTTCACCCCCTGGTTCGACAGACCCTGTCGCACCTTCTGGACACCTCCAGCACACTCAGCCCTGGTTGCAGTATCATGCCTGTGCTA
>NW_010261498.1:15804-16499 GCF_000690775.1 Eurypyga helias
GACTGCGTTCCCAGCTGCAAAGCCACCCCTGCCACCAGCATAGGGCAGCGGGGCTGGGGCAGAACTGGGGATGTTTGGAGCTGGGGCAGTTCCTGGGGGGGCTGCTCTTCACCAGCACAGAGCTGTTAATGAGCAGGAGCGATTCTCCCATGTTTCATGGGCTGTGCAGGGATCCCTGCTGCATGGGGAGGCGATGGACTCTGCACCCAGTGACAGGACACTGTCACTGCTTTCTGTGGCCGGAGCCAATGCAGGATTCTGGGTCCCCTGCAACAGGTAGGAGCTGCTGCCGCAAACAAACCCAGCTCCCTCTCTGCATCCCTGGGCCTCTGTGGGATGCAAATGTTCTACCAGTGAGAGCTGGGCAAGGCCGCTGTCAGCCCAGAGCTGCTGGGAGGGGGATGGACTCGTGTGACATGCATGCTGGCAGGCTGCAGAGGCTATTTGGAGGTCTGGGTTTGGTCAGCAGCAGCCATAGGACACTTCTGCCTCAGGATGTCCTGCACCCTCCAGACCCAGCACCAGCCCAGACCATCTTGTTCCCCACTCCCTCGTTTCAGCGATGAGGTGGGGAACTGGGCTCCTTCCTTCGGTGGAAGCACGAACCAGCCTGGAGGACCCTGTGGACCTAGCTCAGGCTTCAATTTTCTGGTGCCCATGATGCAGAAAGAACTGTGAACCCAGGAAGCCAAGGG
>NW_010261499.1:0-2487 GCF_000690775.1 Eurypyga helias
GGCGGCCCCACAGCCGCTCTGCGGCAGGCAGATGGAGGGACGAGGCTGCAGCCCGCTGCGGGCTTCACGGCAGAGGGTCAGCGCTCGGCCGGAGGTGGCCCCTGCAGCCATCGGATCGCCTTTGGGGCCAGGACGGAGTGCCCCCAGCCCAGGGCAGTTATTAGCCCCTCGGCTGCACACATCCACAGCCCGCTGCAACCCCAGCTCCTCGGTTACTGGAACAGTGCACACCAGACTCTTTATAAGAATTGTGATGAGGTAATTGCAAAAACACAGCTAGGAGTTTTTGCTTGTGCTTTTAGGCTAAACAGCTTATGACAAGTATTACATAAAGGCAGTATTAATAAATCCCCTCCTTCCCAAAGTCAGAATTAACACTTGCAAGATACTTTTTTCCTCCCCTTTGCTTTGTATTCATTAGGGCAAAAATTAAATGTTCTATTACTTTCTCTCTTAGTTTCCACAGGCCCATCCATTGCAACAGCAGGCGTGTAGGCGGCTCCACATTAACCGTTTCTTTGTTTATACTTAGCAAGTAAAACCATAGGAAACGTTAATTCCTGCAATGAAATTCCTTGCTCAAAGCTACTAACCATGCACAATTTCTGCCTAGAGCTGCTCCTCTTTGAGGAGACGGATCACACATCCCTTGCCCCTTCCTCGTGGGCCTCCAAGCCACACATACAGCAACCAGCTAAGCAAGCGGAGAGAAAATAGCAAAGTTTGCAGGAAGCCTGACCTCAGAGCCTCCCTCCCTGAGTAACTTCCCTGTCAATCGCTTTAAAGGAGGACTCGCCCCATAAAAAAAACATTTAAATATGTTTTATTTTGAACTTTATTTAAAACAGCTGAAGTCTAATCTGCATAGTCCTGGGGCAGTATCAAACTTCTGCAGCATCCAGGGGAACTCCGGAACAGTGATGTCATTCTGCACTAGGCCAAGCATTGAGCCACACTATATTAAGCCAAAGCATTTAATCTCACCTATTCTGAATCAAATATAAGAAACTAGTAACCTAAATTCTTCCTAAACATTATTCTGAAAACCCTAAGAGTGAGAGGGATAAAATAAAAAGTAAAAGCAATTAGAAGATAAGTGCAGAGCAAGAGTAAAAAACTATGGAAAGGCATATACTTTGGTATTAGCTAGCTCAGTTTGAGATTGGTGGGAAGACTAGAACTAGTTTACCCTTAGGATGAGGGCAAAACAACCCTTAACAGTCTCAGAACACTCAACTGGAAGAATTTGCTTAAAAGCATGGTAATATTACATCATTATACACCACTACAAAATGCTTTTCATATTTGCTTTGCTGTTCATCTGACTACTTCAGCTTTAATTGTTTCAAACTCATGATGGATTTCTGTTGGTGTGTACATACTGGAACTAGTACACAGATTTGACAGTGTTTAAATACCAGGGTTTTAACACAGGTCACAAAACTGGGGTAACCACTTCATAAACTCAAGGTGTAGGTCAGCTAAAAGCTAACTAACACAAAGTCTGTTTCTTCATGTTGACCCATGACTAACAGATGGAGCGAGTCCAGAGAAGGCCACAGAGATGCTCCGAGGGCTGGAGCCCCTCTGCCGTGGGGACAGGCTGAGAGAGTTGGGCTTGTTCAGCCTGGAGAAGAGAAGGCTCCGGGGAGACCTTATAGCACCTTCCAGTGCCTGAAGGGGCTACAAGGAAGCTGGGGGGGACTTTTTACAAGGGCCTGTAGTGACAGGACAAGGGGTAACGGGTTTAAACTGAAAGTGGGGAGGTTTAGATTAGGTATCAGGAAGAAATTCTTCCTGCAGAGGGTGGGGAGGCACTGGAACAGGTTGCCCAGAGAAGCTGTGGATGCCCCATCCCTGGAAGTGTCCAAGGCCAGGCTGGGCACAGTCTTGCAGCCTTGCAGGCTGCTTTGGAGGGAGAAAAAAGAACCAGACCTTTCAAAGCCACTCCGGCCCATTTTCTAAGAGCGAGATCGCACGTGAAGAAAGCACGGCCCCAAAGCTAATAAGGAAAAACCAAAAAAGTACACTGGGATAAATGTAGTCATGCTCTCTGCACAACTCTGGCAAAGTGACAGGAGGGGGAGTGCTAGAGAATGAAGACCTTACAGGACACACGCCTCTTGTTATTCCTTTACAGCCCTTCCGTCTTGTCCGTAGGGTTTCAGGCAGA
This sequence comes from Eurypyga helias, assembly GCF_000690775.1. Lineage (NCBI taxonomy): Eukaryota > Metazoa > Chordata > Aves > Eurypygiformes > Eurypygidae > Eurypyga > Eurypyga helias. Next base: position 2,174 of record NW_010261499.1, read on the forward strand.
CGCTGGAGATGATCGGAGCGCAGAATTGCTGTTCAAGCCAGCAGCTCATTTGAAAAGAATTCAGGGTGTCTGGTGTCCACGCAGCAAACCGGGACTTCAGCCATCAAGGCCGTTTGCAAACTGCGCTGCTTCGAAGGCGTCAATTCAAAGCCTGGAAGTACTAGAAGCAGGAAAGCAGTGCTCCTGGTCTCCTCGGGTTTACTCTAGCATGGCCTTCCCATGCTGTAGTGTATCATCTGAGGCGCTGCCCCCCGCCTTACCTTGGGTTTAGCTGTTTGGGTTATTTAAGCAGATCCCCTCTGCGTTTAAAAAAA
>NW_010261500.1:0-454 GCF_000690775.1 Eurypyga helias
CCGGCATGCCCACCTCTGCGAGTACTGGCGTTGCTTCCCCTTATCCGCGTCCATCTCCAGCTCTAGCTGAGACCGGGTGCTGCACGCGGGGCGTTTTTCTACGGGGGGACAAGGAGGACAACTTCACACACCCCGAACCCACCGCCAGCCCCCGGCGCGCGAGATCCCGCAGCGGAGGAACAAAAGCGAAGCGGCTCCGACCTACCCGACCCGTGGGAACGTAGGGTTTTTCCTGAAAATAGAGAGAACAAAACAAAACAACAACAACAAAAAAAAAGAGCAATGTGGTTTTGGTTGGGTTTTTTTTTTTTAAGCCCGGTTTACCCCCAAGCTGCCGGCGAAGCCGAGGGATGGGGAGCTGGCTGGAAAATCGGGGTTGAAATCCATCCCCTCGCCCCGGACCCTCCGCCTCTCGGCAAATTGCACGCCGGGAGGAACCGAAAAAACTTTTTTT
>NW_010261501.1:0-4293 GCF_000690775.1 Eurypyga helias
CGCGCGTAGGTGCTGGCACCCACCCGGGGCTGCCTCCAGCCTCGCCGCTCAGCCTCTCCCCCCGGCAGGCCTGGGACATCACCAAGCGCACCTTCGCCTACACCAACCACACGGTGCTCCCCGAGGCCCTGGAGCGCTGGCCCGTGGACCTGGTGGAGAAGCTGCTCCCCAGGCACCTGCAGATCATCTATGAGATCAACCAGAGGCACCTGGATGTAAGTGCCGACGCGGCGCTGGAGCCCTCTCCGAGGCTGGGGATGGCACGCGTGGTGCTCCCGGGATCAGGGGGATGCGCAAACCCATGATGGGGGTGTGGATGGGGGGTTCCGACTGCTCTTTCGGGAGGTTGGGTTGTAGGAAAGCCCTTCCAGCCACTGCATTGCCATCCTGCAGTTGGTGGTTGTTTAAAGGCTTCACCCACAACTCCAGGGACGTACCTGTTGGCATTTCTTTGCTCCCTAAGTGCTACATTCATCCTGGAAAAGGATGAGGTCGGGGGTACAAAGGAAATGGTCGTTTGGCCTCCTGGTCTGGTCCTTAGCTGAAACGGCCCCACTGGCCAAGTGTGTGCCCACAAACCCCTCTCTGTGGGGACCTGGGGGGTCCTTCTGTCCGGAGATGTCCGCGCTGGGGAAGAGCACCCTCTGGAGTGCTGTCACTCTGGAGTAAAACCCACTGCTCCGGGTGGTGTCAATGTCATTGCCGTGAGCCCCCTCCTCGGGACCCGTCGGGTGGGACATCCCTACGCGCCACTCACCACCTCTCCATCCTCCACCGGCAGCACATCGCATCCCTCTTCCCTAACGACGTGGACCGGCTGCGGAGGATGTCCCTGATAGAGGAGGGAGGCACGAAGAGGATCAACATGGCGCATCTCTGCATCGTCGGCTCCCACGCTGTCAACGGCGTGGCCAAGATCCACTCCCAAATAGTCAAGACTCAAGTGTAAGCGCGGTCCCGGCTCATCCTCGGCTTGGGAATGGTGGTGGTGCCGGGTGGGCGAGCCTGAAACCAGCCCCTCCTCATCCTCACAGCTTCGAGGATTTCGCGGAGCTGGAGCCGGAGAAGTTTCAGAACAAGACCAACGGCATCACCCCGCGGCGCTGGCTCCTGCTCTGCAACCCGGGGCTGGCGGAGCTCATCGCAGAGGTAACGGCATGGTGGGGGGGTAACGCGTTGGCCCCCCAACCCTTCCCAACCCCGGGACGTGGCTCCAACCTCGGCCATTGACATCTATGAAATGCTCAAGCCGGGTTCGTGCCTCGCCCGAGCGCTCTGCTTCCGCTTCCCAAGCGCCGCTGGCCTTGCCGGGCGGGAGCAGCGTGCCCGGTGGACGTCCCCATTCCACGACCAGCTCCGGCTTGTGCTCCTGTTGCAGAAAATAGGGGAGGACTACGTGCGGGACCTGAGCCAGCTGACGAAGCTGCACGAGTTCGTGGATGACGACCTCTTCATCCGGGAAGTCGCCAAAGTGAAGCAGGTGAGGGGCTGCGAGCAAGGGGGGCACACCGGCAAGGGGAGCGCGGGGATGGGGGCTGACGCCCTCGCTGCCCTCCCCCAGGAGAACAAGGTGAAGTTCGCACAGTACCTGGAGAAGGAGTACAAGGTGAAGATCAACCCGTCCTCCATGTTCGATGTGCACGTGAAGAGGATCCACGAGTACAAGCGGCAGCTGATGAAATGCCTGCAAATCGTCACCATGTACAACCGTAAGCCGCCGCGGGCCCCCAAGGGGATGGGCTGCCCCCGGGGGGGGAAGGGGGGGTGCACAAGCAGCCCTACCCCCGGGGCTGCCGCTGAAACGGAGGGTGACGCCACGCCGGTGTCTTCTGCAGGCATCAGGAGGGAGCCGGCGAAGCTGTTTGTGCCGAGGACGGTGATCATCGGGGGCAAGGTCAGTTGGGTCAGGAGTTGTAGGTGTTCTGGAGGAAATCATGCCCCAGGGGATTTGGGTGCAGGTGTCTCCTGGGGCCATGTCCATGAAGGTTTCCAGGAAGTGCTGGAATGGACAGGAGCCCTGAGGACCTTAGAGCCCCTTCCAGTGCCTGGAGGGACTACAAGGAAGCTGGGGGGGACTTTTACAAGGGCAGGGAGTGACAGGACAAGGGGTAACGGGTTTAAACTGAAAGAGGGAGATTGAGATTGGACATCAGGAAGAGATTCTTCCTGGAGAGGGTAGGGAGGCACTGGGACAGGTTGCCCAGAGAAGCTGTGGATGCCCCATCCCTGGAAGTGTCCAAGGCCAGGCTGAATGAGGCTTGGAGCAACTTGGTCTAGTGGAGGGTGTCCCTGGCCATGGCAGGGGGGTTGGAACTGGATGATCTTTAAGGTCTCTTCCAACCCAAACCGTTCCATGATTCTGTGATCTTTTGAACAGCACTTGTTGGCTTTGACCCAAGCAAGGCACCAAGTTTCCGGCGCGCTTGCACAACCATGTGCTGCCCGTGGTCATGCAAACCCCTGAAAACTCCGTGATGCAACACATGGGGTGGATGAGGTGATGGCAGCACCCTGGGCACCTGGGAGCTGGGCTCACCTGTGGCTTTTCTCCTAGGCTGCCCCGGGATATCACATGGCTAAAATGATCATTAAGCTCATTAACGCTGTGGCTCAAGTGGTGAACAACGACCCCGTTGTAGGGAGCAAGCTGAAGGTCATCTTCCTGGAGAACTACAGGGTCTCGCTGGCAGAGAAAGGTAGCCTGTGTGGGGCACGCTGTGGGGAGGGGTTGTCCACCCCTGGGCTGTCCACCAGCCCACAGCTCCATCACTGCAAGCCACGTCCTTCAGCATGATACAAACCCAGAGCTGATTGCCCTGAGACCCTTGTGTCCATGTGTTTTGTTGGCAGTGATCCCTGCTACCGACCTGTCGGAGCAGATCTCCACGGCGGGCACTGAGGCGTCAGGTACGGGGAACATGAAGTTCATGCTGAACGGGGCTCTGACCATCGGCACCATGGATGGAGCCAACGTGGAAATGGCCGAGGAGGCTGGAGAGGAGAACCTCTTCATCTTCGGCATGAGGGTGGAGGACGTCACGGAGCTGGACAGGGAAGGGTGAGGGATGGGGACGCGGCATCGGCCTACCAGGGGCAGCCGGAGCAACACCATCTCATGTCAACCCTCCCCTGCCAGGTACAAAGCCCACAGGTACTACGAGCGGCTCCCCGAGTTGAGGCAGGCCATCGACCAGATCAAGGGTGGCTTCTTCTCCCCGCAGGAGCCTGACCTCTTCAAAGACGTGGTCAACATGCTCTTCCACCACGACCGGTGAGACCTTAGGATGCCTGCCATCCATCCATCCAGCCATCCATCCATCCATCCATCCATCCATCCATCCATCCATCCCTCCAACCCCTGAGCTGGGTCTCTCCACCCAACTCCTGGTGTCCGTGCAGGGCAGCCCCCTGCCACCCCTCCGGCTGATACGGTCCCATGTTCTGGCCCCGATGTTGCGCACGTGGACAAGGAATTGATTCTCCACGGGTACCAGAGGCTCTCCGTGTACGGCACTTCGCGCTTGCCGCATCAAAGCCTGGAGTGCATTAATGCCAAGACGCGTTTGGGTGCGCAGCCCTCGCATGCCAGCTGCTTTTAGGTATCTCGAGGGCTTTCCTGGCCGGAGCGCTAAGCGGCCAAGGGCCATGGGCATTTGTGCCGGAGAAATGTTTTCCCAGTGAGCTGAGGCAGGGTGTGCCGCAGCATCTGCAGGCTTGCAGGGCTCTGCACACACAGGGCTCAGGGAGGATGGCTTTGTCTGGAGCATTTATCTGGGAGGAAGCCCCAGATCTGGCCGCCTGAGCGCCATGCGCTGCAGCCCCCCAACCCCACCGCGTTGTGCTGGTGCTGATTCCCCCTTTCCTCGCCGCTGCAGGTTTAAGGTTTTTGCAGACTACGAGGCCTACGTGAAGTGCCAGGAGAAGGTCAGCGAGCTGTATCTGGTGAGTGCCAGGCTGGGAATCTGGGGGCGGGGGGCTGCGATGGGGGCACATCCCATCCCAGAGAAGGGGTCTGGTGGAGCTGTGCATGCAGACGGCTTCCTGGCGAGGATGCTCCTGGCTGCGCTGCCACAGGGGATCCCTGGTTGAAAGCCGGTCTCGGGGTCAACGTGGCACCCATGGGTGCCAACCCAGCCACACCGTCCCACCGCTCTCCTTGCAGAACTCCAAGGCGTGGACCAAGATGGTCATCAGGAACATCGCAGCGGCCGGCAAGTTCTCCAGCGACCGCACCATCAAGGAATACGCCCGGGACATCTGGCACGTGGAGCCCTCCGACCTGAAGATCCCACC
>NW_010261501.1:4406-4833 GCF_000690775.1 Eurypyga helias
TCTCTGTTGCTGCTGCTGGCTTTCCTACAGACGGGGAGAGGGGGGGTATTTTTATAACCTACGTGTCATGGAAAGCAAAACCACGTCGCCCTGTCGCTCGCATCGGTGCTATAAATAAAAGCGCCGTTGGGAGTCCAAGGGCCTGTTTGCTGAAGCCTAAAATTAGGGGCTGGGCTCGCTTGCACCAACGCTAAGGCAGAAAGAGGGTGCTGGGGGGGGGCAAGCTGCTGGGGCTCCGTGCAGGACAGGGCGGGCAGCACAGCTGGCCACAGCTGTCTGAGCCCTTGGGGGTGATGCTGAAGCAGGACTTGGGGTGCCGCTCTTGTCCTGAGGCATCAATGCCAGGGGTTTAAGGGGTGTTTGCAGTCAGCACCTCCCCACACTGTCCCACACGATGCTCCCCGTCGCGGCTTGCTCTCCCACGAGC
>NW_010261501.1:4849-5456 GCF_000690775.1 Eurypyga helias
ACCCGCAGCATCCTCGAGGCAGTGGGCGCAGTAGAAAGTTTCTCAGTAGTTTTTATTACGTACAGCAGTACGTTCAGTGCCGTGGGGGGGGTCCCGGTGTGGGCAGGAGGGAGTGCTAGTGGGCGCTGGTGTGGGTGGGAGGGAGTGCTAGTGGTCGCTGCAGCCCCTGGCATCACTTCATCTTCAAGAAGTCTCTGCAACGAGATGCAATAAACCTTACGCTGTATCACTGACCGCCCTGTGCTGTGTGAGATCCTGATTTCTGGTCCCTGGGTCGGAGCTGGGCTTGGAGCAAAGCTCTTGCCCTGTATCCGGGGTCAAGAGGAGCTGGGAGCTGTCCCCAGGGCCACCTGCCCACGACATCCGGGCTGGGGGCAGGCTCAGGGGAGCGACTGGAGCTCAAAAACCGATGGCAGCAAGTTTAGGGAGGGGAAGGCACCTGCACGGTTCCGGCAGGGGAAGAGGCACCTATGGGAGCAGCAGCCCCGGCTCATTCTATGCCCCATCCCCCATTTCGGCGAAGCAGCACTTACTTCACCAGGGCAGGCAGCTCTGGGTTGAACGAGATGTAGTCGTGGGCCAGGCCCAGCTTTTCGGGCAAGGAAAT
>NW_010261501.1:5524-8065 GCF_000690775.1 Eurypyga helias
GTTTTAGCCTTGTAGGCGCCGTGTGCCATCTCGAAGAGCTGCCGTCGGGCGGGAGCGCCGTTAGTGGCACGCGCAGGAGACCCCAACCCCCCTCCTGGCACCCTGGGGCCAGGCTACCCCCTTTCCAGCCACTTCAGCCCCTCCCCAAAACCAGGCTCAAACGGTGCCCACCCCCATCAAAGCCCACGCGGAGGCGATGGTGGTCCCCACCTTGCGACCCTGGTCCGAAGGCAGCACCGCGTCATCTTCGGCGTGCAGGATGAGGAGCGGGCAGCCCAGCACCTTCACGCTGCAGGCAGCAAGCACAGCACCGAGGAGTCACCCCACAGCTGACAGACCCATGGGAGCTTCCCCAGCCCCTGCTAACCCCACCTCCAGCAACCCTGAACTGCTGCAGGCACTGCCCTTCCGAGCCAGCCCACCGGCTGAACTGCCCCGGGGTGATGCCCACGCTGCTCTGGCAGGGCAGCACCCGGCACCCCAGTAACCTTAAACCCCCGACACGGGGGGTGTGCTCAGGCTTCAGAAGTATCCGTGAACCAGGTGCCTTTTAGCAAAGGCTCCTGTGGGGGGTGAGTGTTGTAATGCGGGTGGGACAAGCCCACAGTGCCCAAAAAAGGATGGTGGCTCACGGACTTTGCTCAACAGCGATACTGATATCTGCAGTTATGCAAATAAAAAAAAACCCACTTTTAAAGCATGAGTAACCTGGGCAAACACAAATAAGAGGGCAGAGAGCCCCACAGAGATGGCACGGTGTGATGCGCCCAACCCGCTCCTCCTCGGCCAGGTGGTCCCAGCATCATCCCACAGCCCCACCAGGATGCTGCGCCCCATCCCTCCAGGCACTCACTTCTCATCGCTGCGGAAGAACATGTTGCCCAGAGCCAGCGAGTCCAGGATGAGGTATGTGAAACCCGGGAACTGGCGGTAGATCTGCCGGGAGAGAGTTGGGGGGGTGCTGAGTCGTGGCTTTGATTGCTGCACCCTTCTCCTGCCCCGGGGCCGGGGGTGTCCCCATGGGCAGAACCCCCAGGCTCACCTTGGTGATGGGGACGTGGGCAGCCGCCTCACGGATGTTGGTGTAGGGTGATTCCAGGACCACAGCATCAACCTGGACTCCTGAGAGAAGAGGGAGGGAGGGAGCAGGCATGACTCGGGGGGGCCATCCCCTCCCCAGGCTGCTGCCCACCTCCCATCCCAGGCAGCAGCCATGGATGGGGCCAAGATGCTCCATCCCGGTGTGGATGGGGACAGTCGCTTGTCCCCGCCGTGGGGCTGAGCGTGATGCTTGAGCCAAGAGCTCTGCAGCCCCCAAAATCTGACTGGGGAAGGGGGAGGGGGGTGTGCACCGCATGGGATCAACGCAGCCATGCTGGCCCTTACCTCGCTCCTCCTGCAGTTTCCTTGCCGCGTTGGTGGCAATCCTGTGAGAAGGGACAGTGAGCACCCTCGCAGAGGGTGCACAGCACCCTCAGACCCCCCCCCTTGCCTGCCTGGGTGTTGCTCTGCGAGTGCCTCCACCAAGGAGCCGCTCCAACCCCTCGGCCCATCCCCGGAAAAAGGCCAGCGGCGTCACACCCCCAGGGCTGGCTGTGGCCTCCTGCGTCAGCGTCCCCCGGCCCCGCGCCTACCCTGTCCCCAAGGAGTGTCCCCAGAAGAGGATGCTGCTGTTCCCGCTCCGTGCTTTGGCCCAGTCGTAGAGTGCCAGGACATCGGTGGTGAAGCCGCTCTCTGTGGGGTGCCCACTGGAGTCACCGTAGCCTGTGGGGGACATGGTGTCACAACCCAGGTTGGGACACCGGCCCCCAGGGCAGGGGTCACTCAGGGAGAGGTGACTTTACCTCTGTAGTCGAGAGCCAGGATGTGGAAGTCAGCAGCACCCATTGTCTGTTGAAGGAGCGGCACCGTGTCATGTGCTGCGCCGGGGGAGCACCCCCAGTGTCCCCCAGGCTCACTCTGTCCCCCCATTTGGGTCCCCAGAGCCAGGGCGAGCCTTGCCCCTGGCAGGTCCCAGTGTCCTTGCAGGGGACCGCTTACCTTCAAGAACTGGACGCGGTGGCTCGCAGCCCTGATGGGGAAAGCGAGGTTTGAGCTTGGGGAGGGACCCTCGAGGAGATCCCCCTGCCCAGCACCGACCCACGAGACAGACCAGGGTGACCTTTCCCCAAGGAGGGGAAAGCTGGATGTTTTGGGATGGGTTTGGACATTTCCCTTTAACTCAAAGGGACTTCCCTCAATTCTCAGGGTCAGAAACAGCCGCAGCGGCCCCGGCGGCTGCCCTGAGTTTGTGGTACCCACGGGTCCTCACCTGGTGCCCCCATTGCCGTGCAGGTAGATGATCACGGGGTGAGCATCGGCAAGCGCCTCCTCGTACCAGCGCCGGTCCTTGCCCCACGCCTCGGCCCCTCTGCTACCCGGCACCGTATGCCTGCGGGGAGCCAGAGCGAGGTTATCCCAGCGTATCCCGGTTTAGCTGTGCCCACCCGGGACGCTGGGGCTGCTCCGCTCACCAGATGCCGACGGTGACGCCCGGCTCGG
>NW_010261502.1:0-1166 GCF_000690775.1 Eurypyga helias
TGTCACTGGGAGCCACCGCAGTGAGGGGTGGTGACAGGCTGTGCTTGGGCGTTGCAGGGGCATGCCGGCCGTGCAATGACACCGAGATCCTGATGGCCATTTGCACTAGTGACTTTGGTGAGTGCAGCCCCCCCCAGGTGCTGGAGGGGGTCTTGGGGCTCCGGGGAGGGCGGGAGTTCTACCCCAGTGGAGCAATGGTTCTGCAGATGGCCCTGGCCTCCCCATCCCAGGCTGACCAGGCTTGGGCTGTGGCCATCAGTGTCACAAAGGCCAATGTCAGATGGGGATGGGGACAAGAGTGGGGTCAGGGATGAGGATGGGGACAAGGATAGGGATGAGGAGTAGGATGGGGATGAGGACAGGGAGAGGGATGGGTGTGAAGACAAGGATGAGGATGAGCATGAGGACAGGGATGGGGATGGGAACAGGAATGGGGATGGAAATGAGGAGGAGGAAGGGGATGGCGTCGAGGATGAGGATAAGAACAAGGACAAGGATGGGGATGAGGACAGGGATGGAAATGGGAACGGGGATTAAGATGGACATGAGGATGAGGACAGGGATGAGGATGACGACAAGGATGGGGATGAGGACAGGGCTGGGGTTAGGGCTGGGAACGGGGATGGGTATGGAGATGAGGATGGGGATGGGGACAAGGACGTGTACAGGGACATGCTGACACCCCTCCCTGTCTTCCCTCTGCAGTGATCCGCGGCAGCATCCGGAGCGTCTCCAACGATGTGGAGCTGCAGGAATCCGTCATTGGGGTGAGCGCCACCCGCATCCACCGCCAAAAGTTCCCCCTTTTCCAGGCAGGGTGGCCGGGGCGGCCGGCAGGCAGCATTCGCACCCCGCTGCGCTGTGGGGTCAAGCCGGGCCCCGGAACCTTTCTCTTCACGGGGTGGCTGCATTTTGGCGAAGCCTGGCTGAGCTGCGCGCCCCGCTATAGGGACTTCCAGCGCATCTACGAGGAGGCACGGCGCACGCGCCAGAACCCCTGCGAGTTCCCCATGGACTGAGCAGGTCGGGGAGGGCAGCCTGGCCCCATGGGTGCTGGGGGGCTGGGGTCCCACAGGCAGCGAGAGCGTCCCCGGGGGACACACATGGGGCAGCTTGCCGGCAGGGATGGTGCCTGGAGGGACTGCGGTGCTTTGGTCCTTGCTGCG
>NW_010261502.1:1176-1519 GCF_000690775.1 Eurypyga helias
GTCGGGGGTGCCGGGGCTGTGGCGCCCCCCGCCACTGGGCTGGGGGGGTCCTGTGAAAATCCTGCTGGGAGAGAAGGGATTTTCTCAGGGCACACTCACCCATGGTCCCTGGGAGCTGGCCGGGTGAGGGGTGCAGTGGCGTGGGGCAATGGGTTGGGGGCTCCCTGGGGAGCTGGGGTGCTGCATGCTCAGGGGATGCTGCGGGCTCGGGGATGCTGTGGGGCATGGTGGGTCCTGCACGATGGGACAGCTGTCCCCCTCTCCGCGAGGGCTCAGTGTGGGTGGCCATGGTGGCAGAGCCGGGGACACGGTGGGTACAGTGGGGTGTGGAAGGGCCAGGAGG
>NW_010261502.1:1533-1848 GCF_000690775.1 Eurypyga helias
AAGGGGGAGCAGGACAGCGGTGAGCCTTGCCCTGGCCCTGCCCGAAATGCAGAGCATGGGCAGGAGCCATGGGATGGATGCTGTGGAAGAGGAGCAAGGCTGAAGGAAGTGAGGGGTGTGGCGAGGCAGGAGGAAAGCTAGGGCAGGGAGCAGAGGGGTCCTGGCATGGCTGGGGCAGGACCAAAGCGCCAGTGTAGGAAGATGTCGCGGAAGAGGGAAGATGTTGGGCCATGTCACCTGTCACCGCTGTGCCGGGTCGCTGGCGGTGGGGCACACGGTGCCAGCCCAGGGGGGAGTTCACTGTGTGGGTGGGGG
>NW_010261503.1:0-32240 GCF_000690775.1 Eurypyga helias
ATTCTCTCAGCCTTTCTCCATAGGAAAGTATGTGGATTACAGATGTCAGACGTGGGTGTTAAACTGTGCTAAACATTTAGATGATAGGATTACACTGAGCCATAAATAATTCAATCTAAATGTTCTTGCACACTTTATTTAATCTTTGCCTTACTTTAATTAGGCTTAATTTAGAAGTAAGGTCAGTCTCTAGTAGTTGATTCAAAAATTGCCTTAGTCATAGAAAAACTTGCATTTGTTTCAATAGACTGAAAAGCTGAAGAACTGTAAGAAACGCCATATCGGAATACAAATGATACCTAGTTTATTTGAAGAGACTTTATCTTGATTATACGCTATTCTACAAAAAGATTTTTCCAAGCATAGCTTAGTATTGAAATTCTTTTTTGCAAAGCAATGATTGGAAATTTGAGATTAAGGATAACTGCAGGCTGAATAGCTGCTGATTGCTAGTCTTACAAATACTTTGTGTTTGATGGTGTGAGCTTACTAATATGCGTGTCATAATTGCCTTTCCACAGTTGTGTCTGTTTCCTTGTAGGAAATTTTGGGATAGTGGGTACGTTTCTGGTTTTCAAAAATGCAGAACATATTTTGACAAAGGTGGTGTTTATTGCTGGCTTAATTGACCCAATTTGATCATGTCGTGTAGACTTTCCTGTTATGTTCTTCAAAAGCAAAGTTCATAAATGTCAAGAATCATTGAATGAGATAATTTTCTGCCTTAGCATGGTTCCTAAAGGGAGACCGAATTCCAGAACAAAAAAATCAGTTGCCATGGAGGACAGGTTACACTACTAACACACAAGCTTCGTAAGCTTTTTAAAAGATCTGGTGCCAATCAGCAGTTTGTCAAGTGTGGAAGAAGGTTGCTTGGGTTTTTTCAGTGCTGTCCAGTAACAAAATACTTCGGCTTTTGGAGGTCTTTGTTACCTTTATGTATCTAAGTGACATACAATGTAAGCGTTTGCCTGATCGCTTCCTCTTTTAATCTCATACTTAAATATATTTACTTTTTATAAATTTAGGCAAACGAATGGCCTCTGGAAAGCTTTTGTGAAGAGGTGTGCAATGATCTCTTTAACCCTTCTTGGGAGGTAAGACATGCAGTATGTAAGGTGTAACTATAGATTTAAAAAGCTTCAACAGAAGCACAAAAATTCTATGCATAAGGCTTACAATTGATGTAGTTTTTGATATCTAAATACAGATTACATAGCCAACACACATCTAGTTTTAGAGACACTGTTTTAAGAATTAAAGTGGAAGTAAAAGCAAATTTGAATGTATACTCAAGTGGAGATTGGAAGGGATATGGAAAGCAGTGATAATAAATGAAAATTCTGGAAATATTGAAAATCAGGCAAAATTAAAATCAAATGAATCTATGGTCAAAAAGATTAAACTAATAAAATGGGCTTGGATTCATCAAGAGTTTGAGGAATATTTTGTCTGTTGCTGACAATAGTGGCATGCTTGTCTAATGCTAAGCTAGTAGAAAAGTGAGGGTAAAATCAACCCTTCAGTAACAAGGAGTAGGCTACAAATCATTAGTTGTTCTCTTAATTTATAAAAAAAGAAACTTTTAACTTTTTTTAGAATGATAGTAAATACTAGTTATGTAAATGATGTATTTGGTTGTCTAGACAACTTATTTTCAAGATTCAAAACCTGTTCTGGTCACTCTTTTTATTCGGTCCTCCTACTCTTTTCCACAAACGCTGGTATCCATTGCAAGCAAAAATATGAAGTGTCTGACAAAACGGTCTCTCTTCTTTGAGCAAAGATGGAAATAACTGTCAACTAACTTTTTTTTTTTTTAATAAAAACATTGGTCTTCTGAAAGATTAAATGTTAACACCAGGTATAACATACCTGGTTATATCTGTAGCACAGTTTCAGTGATAGTAAGTTGGCTCTGCCCATACTGACTTCAAACAGGTAAACACAGGTCATATGCAGCCATTACAATTATTTTGGGCCCAGAAGAAGGTTAATTGTATTTGCATCTCGGATCACTGCATCTGAGCTAATAATCCTCACTTTATTTGAAAGCAGGCTGTTTTGCGGTTGAAGCCAAAGTCCACTTGCCTTCTGGCATGTAGACATTGTCATAGCTTTCTTAGCACATTTGATACAGGGTGCACACATCGTAATGAAGGAAGTAGATCAATACAGAATCATTACTGTGGTATGTTCTGGGTGAAAAACAGGTTAAACTACCTTAAAATAGATGTTTATAAAATGGCCCTCCGGTATCTTCTTGCAGTGCCTAGAGGCAACCTGGATGACTAGTTCAGACTGCTTGCCTAGCTAATAGGCAGCTGAAGTCAGGCAAGATGAGTCCTACTACTGGTATTTCCTTGGTACATTTGTCTGTCTTGCTGTGTTGTGTTTGCAGGAGCTTGGAAGCTAACTAGCAAGGGGTTCCTCTTTTGGCTTTTAAAAACTTAACTCATAAGCAATCTTGGACCAAATAAACAAGTGATCGATGTATTACAAAAAATTAGGATTTTAAGACTAGGCACTCTGGCTGGTTTTTATTGGCTTGCTTAGAGCTTTTACCAACAACCACTGAGCTGTACGAAGGGGAATGTGTATGCTTCCATTTCATCTAAGAGATTCTGATTAAGGGAGGATCTACCCAGCTACTTGGTTCTAGTTGTTACTGTTATGAAATAAAATAATTTTCTGTTAGCAACAGGCATGTATATGAAGTGTGTCCCCCTCCAAAAAAAAGAGTAAGTTCTGCTCTAACCTATGTGAAGGCCTATCAATGAAAACACATTTCAAAACTTCAGTTTTGCAACTTACTGTTCATCTATTGGGTGGGCTTTTCTTGATTAGCCTATTAGTAGTCCAGTTAAGTATTAAAACCAGCAGGAACAAGTGTGTCTGTAGGACATCTTTCTGCTGATTTTCTGTCATTTCCAAATCTCTTCCTCGTGTGTTTAACTCTTCATGTTTGGTGGTAACATAAAAGTGGTTATAATTTGTTTTCCCATATCGCTTGTTCACTTATTCTGGATGTTATGCAGAATAGTAATTCTCAGAAATTTGTTTTGCAGACCCCCAGAAGATTCAGTGGGGATCCAAACTCTGTTTAAAAAATAGAGAGAGTTGTAGAGAAATTTTAAATACAGAATATAACATGTTTAAGAAATACAAGAATATTGCTTTTCTTCAGCTTACAAGCTTACTAAACCCAGTAATATCTTCTCCAAAAACTAGTGTCTTACAACATAATGAGATAAAAGTAAATGATAACTGTCTTCGTTGGCTACATTACTGCAAATATGGTAACAGTATCTTCTGTGTTAGAAAATAAAGCAATTCTTAATTGCCTCTGTCCTTAAGCTGGCATAAACTAAGGCAAAACAGGTTGGTTTTGGACAGATTAGTATTTAAGTACATGATAAATAATAAAATACTGTCCTTTCCCAAGTCTAAGTACGCTAACTCTGCAGCACTTGAAACATCTCTGTTAAGAATAAAGAAGTATTGTTTCAGTTACCCGGAGTGTTTTTTATCTTTTGTTCCTAAATGTTTAAAAGTTGACTTTTTATTTCACTTTCCTAGGTTCGTCATGGTGCAGGTACTGGACTGAGAGAGATACTTAAAGCTCATGGTAAAAGTGGTGGTAAAATGGGAGATAGCTCTTTAGAAGAGGTAAGTTTCAGTCATGTAGGTTTAACACATTATTTAAGTTTAGAAAACAGGCTACTTAAAATACTTTCAGCTTTGCAGGAAGTGGGTGATCTGGGTGAAAAGAAACCATGAGATTTGTCTGCCCAAAAGAATCTCTATGAAATCACTGTATTCACTGATGAAATTTTTACATCCTTTTTAAAAGGCCTGTGCAAAAAAAAATGAAACTACTGTATAAGCAGCCATTAATATGTAGACTGCGTGTGAAGTTATTAAATATTAGCTTCCATACTAGAAAATACTGTTTTCAGGTCATGGTAAGGGTGTGCTGAAACAGAAGGGGCAAGTTGATGATGTAATACTAGTGAAGTGTCTCAGACAATCTGACTGTATTCACTTAAATAGTAAGGGCACTCTATCAATCTGCCTGCTTTGTTATAATGAGGAAAAGTATTTAAATAGTCTATTTAAAAGGAAAATACTTTTTTAAAAATATCCTGACAGTAATAACTTGTTTACTGATAGTGAATCTCATGCAGATTCTTACTGCCTTCCCTGCTGTAAAAGCAGCTGGGAGAGCTTGTGATTTAGAGTGTTGAAGAACGAGGATATACGTTTATTAAATGTAAACCAAGCTACTTCAGCATACTTTTTATGTAAGGAAAGCAAAAGCTGCTATCTCCCTTCACTTCCGGGCAGAGCAGTATTTGTCATGGAGATTGCAGGGTAATAATAACACATGCTGCAATGATAAGATACTTTGAACAGTTTCTTAACTATTTATGGGAAGAGTGTGTGTACTCCAGGCTGGCTTCAAAGGCTGCTATGTATGCTGTATGCAGCCTATAATTCTTTGTCATGTATGGGAATATGAAATCTGTAATATGATGAAAGTGGGGGTTTTTTTATGGTGACCTAGTAAGCGAACAGTGGAGATGAGAAGAGATGATGCCTCAGCAATTGCTTTTATGGGGCTTCTGCTCTGAGAATTCAGAGTTACAGAGCTATTGCGTCTCTAACAGAGTCCAGAGCTTCAAGACAAGCTCAGTCTAAATTGCACTGATAAATCTGAAAGAGACATGGCTGAAGAGCAAGTTCCTTTCACTGGGTCTCCCACAGTGAAGTATTGCTTCATAGTTTGTTTATTTGTAAATATTCTTTGAGCACACATGTTAATTGATTTGCCTATACTGACTATCTGTCTACCTTACAAGGTGCTCTCCAACCTTTGGATAAAGTTACTATGAGGGTTGGTTGGTTTGTTTGTTTGTTTTAAATCAATTATGGTTTTAGTAAGCCAGGTGAGCTGAATTAGTGCTATTTTGTCTTGACTGTGCAAGATGACTATTCAGTCAATTGAAACATGTTGGTCAGATCTTCATATAAGTTTTAGCTAAAGCAAGCATATCGGAAATCCTTCACGAATATAGTCAAGGTGTTCAATGTTTCTCTTTTTACAGATGATTCAGCAGCATCAGGAGTGGCTAGAAGACTTGGTTATTAGACTTCTTTGTGTGTTTGCATTAGACAGATTTGGAGACTTTGTTTCAGATGAAGTAAGTTGTCTCAGTGAACAGGTAGATCAGCAGGCTTCTGCGGGAGGTAATATTGAAGCAGATCAGCTATGTATGCTTTGTACAGTGCCACTGCATGTGCCTGTTGTAACTGCTCACAGATGCTTATCACCAAGTGGCCAATACATAAATTTCACCCTGTTTGTATAGCAGTTCTGGTCATCTGACTCTACTCATATTGGTTTCTTTCCTAGTCAAATTTCTGTATGAAATGTCTGTGTTACCATTTTCTTCATCCTAGGTGGTAGCACCAGTGCGTGAGACTTGCGCTCAGACTTTGGGTGTAGTATTGAAACACATGAATGAGACTGGAGTTCATAAAACTGTGGATGTTCTCCTGAAGCTGCTTACCCAGGAACAGTGGGAAGTGAGACATGGTGGTCTCCTAGGAATAAAGTACGCTTTGGCAGTACGTCAGGTAATAACCCACATGACAAATTGCAGAGCTTTGGAATGAAAAGCTCTGCTCCAAGTTGAGGATATGGCTGAGTGGTAGATAGGTATGATAAAGCAAGCTTGCTTCCACTGCAGCCTCGTGTGGGTTATAAGACATTATAACTGCATTTTTATATCCAGGCTGCAGAAATGTTCAGGCATACGGCAGAGTTGTACTGTTGTAACTTAGTAAGTTACTCGCACAAAACAATACAAACAGAGGCTATGGTTGACTGTTTTGATTATGCTTTCATGTGTGAGGTTAACAGAACTGAGTGCTGCAAGAGGTTTAGTGTATTCGTGGTATTCTGCAAACACTGAGCTCTCTTCATACCAGAACTGAGCTGAGTTACAGTTCATTCAAACAGATAACCTAGGAGTTACTTCATGAATGGTAACTTAGAATATTTAGATTGTAGACTTGGACCTGCAGCTTCCGTTCTGTGTAACAAACAGGTTTGTTTGCACACTCAGAGTACATCTTAGTTGTTGGGACATTATATACTTTCTAAGTTTAAGAATACTTTGGATCTTTTTGGCAGGACATGATTGACACTTTATTGCCCAAGGTGTTGCCTGCGATAATTGAAGGTCTCCAAGATCTGGATGATGATGTCCGAGCTGTTGCTGCAGCATCTCTAGTACCAGTAGTGGAAAGCCTGGTCCAACTTCAGTCTCAGAAGGTGACTGAATGTTTTCCATCAATTTTGATTGAAAAGTTTGCTTTTGGTCTGAATGAAGAAAGTAACACAGTATTTGGAATTTCCTGTTTTTTCTATGATAACCTCTTCTGCTTATTTGTGTAGGTGCCTTTTATTCTTAATACCTTGTGGGATGCACTTCTGGAATTAGATGACTTGACAGCTTCCACAAACAGTATCATGATCCTTCTTTCTTCCCTTCTGACTTATCCTCAGGTCCGCAAATGCAGGTAACTCTTGAATTAGTATTGCTGCACTACTGCAGGTTTGACTGTCCAGTTATTTTCAGGTTGTAATAACCAATGTTGCTTTCAAATCATGTGCCAAGGAGATGCTTGATTGAAATCCGTGTTGGAATTTTACTCATGTTTTTCCTTAAGGTGAAGGTTGGGACAGTGCTTCTGTTTTCATTACAGTAGTAAAGGCAACAAAAAGGTACTAGATACTGTTAAATGTGATTTCCCCCACCTTCATCCTGGATATTGTAGTAAAGGGTCTCTGCTCTGCTCACATGGTTGTCCTGCCCACAAGCTTCTTGTTTGTCTGCTTCTTGTAGACAAACTCCACACAAGAGAGTGAAATACGTAAATTAACACAAATGCATGTACCTATAGAAGCTTACTATTGCAACAGTTCTACTGAAAGCCACAAACTTCAAAATTCACATCAATAGTACAACCAGTAATTCTGTGACTGGTTGAACACAATGCCTAGTTCCTCTAATTTGGTAGAGTCCCAAACAAATGAATTGCATGTTGGCATGGGAACATTTTCATAATACACGTGGTAACCTCGCAGCATCTGCACTTAAGGTAGATGCTTTACACACCTTACCTTTCCCATCATATATATGATTGTCACTGCTGAAGCTGTTTTTTTCCCAAATCCAAAATGAAGAATGAAGTATTGTCACTAATGCAATCTTTAAATCAGCATTTATTACCTGCATCAGTTGATGTGCAAGTTCACACACAAAAGATCCAGGCTTGGATTTAATTATTTCTGAACTAATGAATGCCTGACAACAAATTCAAAATAAAACAAAAATATTTTTTCTGAATAGTTGAACAAAGCCCAAAACATAATCTGGGAAACAACACAGTGAACATACATGCCTGAATCAACTAGTTCTTCATACCAGTAAGAAAAAACACTGTTTTCCTGAAAAAAGAACTGACTCGAACTATTTTAAATATTTAAGCTGTAGTAACTTGATCCTTCACTTAAAATCATCAAGCATATGCAATAATACTTTGCTTTTGTTAAAAAGCTTTCTTTGGATAAATAACTCAGGATAAACAAAATTAACTTGGCTGTCTGTGTCTTTCTCTCCTGTCACTGCCTCAACATCTCCTCTTGGTGTACTAGCATTCAGCAGTCACTCACAGTTTTGGTCCCACGTGTGTGGCCGTTCCTGCATCATACTATATCTTCTGTGCGAAAAGCAGCACTGGAAACATTATTCACATTGCTGTCTACCCAAGACCAGGTAAGAATTAATGTTAGTGTTTTACTAAGATATATTAGAATCTGCTTAATGATACAGTTTCCTTGTTGCAGAGCTCTTCGACATGGCTGACTCCAATTCTGCAAGACATGTTGAGACACATATTTCAATTTTGTATCTTAGAAAGCAACCAAGAAATTCTGGATCTTATTCACAAGGTATTTGCATGACTTGACCTAGATATATAGTGTTTGTGTATCCTGCTCTACCATATCCTCTGCATTTTTGTGCAGACAAAGAATAGTGCATTCATGTTAATTATTTTGTAGTTAGCCTATTTGATGCTTTACTATAGACTGAAGGAGAACAGGATGGTTC
Source organism: Eurypyga helias (assembly GCF_000690775.1). Classification (NCBI taxonomy): domain Eukaryota; kingdom Metazoa; phylum Chordata; class Aves; order Eurypygiformes; family Eurypygidae; genus Eurypyga; species Eurypyga helias. Next base: position 8,184 of record NW_010261503.1, read on the forward strand.
CTGCAGTTTATCAGCACATCTGTGATCTTATACAGACCACACAGAAATTTGTCATGATTTCCACGATGGTTCTTTCCCCAGGTATGGCTGGAACTTTTAAACAAGGCATCTGTACAGTATGTGGTTGCAGCTGCTTGTCCATGGATGGGAGCCTGGCTCTGCTTAATGATGCAGCCATCTCATTTGCCCATTGACTTAAACATGTTGCTGGAAGTGAAAACCAGATCAAAGGTGAGTGACGTGTGACCTCACTGCCTGTTCTGGGGAAAGGAGGACATGGATTAGCTGTATATAAAGACACGTTCTAAAGCTCATAGAGGGGAGAGGTGTGCCTTTCTACAACTGTAAATGTAATCTATCTTACAGACATCAAGTCTAGAGAGCAAAATAGTTCTTGTCAGGTTATCCATGACAATTCAGAGTTCTGTCATGTTGCATGCTCCTTGTGGATACCTGCAAAACTATGTTTGCAGGACTGAGTTAAGGCTAAAAAGCATTGTATTATTTCTTTCCTCTGAGGACTGAGTTCATCAGCTCTACGTTGAGTATTAGTTTTAATGTTATAGTGAAGGAGCCATATCATATAATTAATAGGACCATAGAATGCTGCTAGTGGAGAGGTGATTTACAGTGATTGACTAATTTACATAGTCTGTTAGCTGAGGAACCTTCTGGCTTAGTCCAGCTTTTGCAGGGTATGATGGTTATTGGAAATTTTATGGGATATGAATTCATCTTTTCTATTACAAACACATTTACTTTTAACGTCTCACAACTTTATTCCATAGGAAAAGGCAGGCGCTAAGCTGCGTCAGGGTCAAACCCAGAACAAGGAAGTGATACAGGAATATATTGCTGGCGCAGACAGCATTGCAGAAGATCCAGCAACCAGGGATTATGTTGTCATGAGAGCTCGGATGATGGCAGCAAAGTGAGTTTACTGGAAATCTGGAAAAATACTTAAAAGCAATTTACCTTTTTCATTATATAGTGGTTTTGCCAATATCATCTTCATTTTGAATCATTAATTGCAGAGTAATTGTAACACTGAAACGATTGTTGTTTCTCCTTTTGTCAGGTTGCTGGGAGCACTTTGTTGCTGCATTTGTGACCCAGGTGTAAATACTGTTACTCAAGAAATAAAGCCAGCTGAATCATTAGCTCAGCTACTGCTCTTCCACTTGAATTCTAAATCTGCCTTGCAGAGGATTAGTGTTGCATTAGTAATCTGTGAGTGGGCAGCCTTGCAAAAGGTAGGATGTTTCTGCAGCAAAAATAAATTTTACTTACTATCTTAATCCACAGCTTGTCGTCTGCTACTTTAGCTTGAAATTAAATTTCAGTTGATAAGCTAAAATGGTATTTATACATCTAAATACTAAAATCTTGATTGTTAGACAATGGAGAAATACATACTTGGTAGCTAAAAGCCAACTGTCAGAACTATGAATCAGTAAATATGTTCACATTTCTTCTACAGATAACATATATCTTGAACAGGCTTATCTGAGGTCGGTGCTTCCTTTTAACATGACTGTCTTCCTGTATTCGCTGTCACTTCTGTTGTAGTAGCAGACTGACGGTTTTGTTCATCGTTTTTACTATTCTGGGTTACAAATGTTAATGGTCCCTCTGGAACCTGGATTTTTTCTGTAGCTAGATTGCAGTGTTCAGTGCCCAAAACTGAACAAAAAAAATTGTGATTACTCAGAAATACAAATCATGGTTTTTCCTGTTACAGGAGTGTAGAACTGTGGCCATTTGTGTGCAACCTCGTTTACTTGGGGTCCTTTCTGAACATCTCTATTATGATGAAATTGCTGTTCCTTTTACACGGATGCAGAATGAATGTAAACAACTCATCTCATTGTTAGCTGATGCACACGTTGACATTGGAAATAGAGTAAACTGCAGTGTATTTACAATAGATCAAGCTAACGAGTTGGTAAGTAGAGGCATGCCTGCCCTTCATTCAAATCTGTTCTTGTCTTGAAATACATAATCAGCATAATTGTTACACAGACAGTAACTTTCAGAAATACCGTGGTGACTTTACACATCCTTTGGCATGGTACATAAGAGAGATTCACCCTTCCCCTGCGATGTTTACTGACTATGCCAGAAATGGAGTAGAAAGCAAGGTAGACAGTTAAACGGGAGAAAGAATGAAGGTGTTCTGATTCCAGATGTGGATTCACTGTTGAAGTCTCCACAGAAGAAAACAAAGCAGACTGGAACTTCTTCAAAACTGCTGTCAAAAGACTAGTAAACAAACTGTGTCAATTCTAGAACTTCACCTTCCCTCTGATTGTCAAAACGTGTGTTAAAGTGTGTTTTACCTGGCTGTTCAATTGCTTTGTGTTTTTAAATCTGAAAACATCCGAGTCAGATGTGATAGTAAAAGGTAGCTCTTGCCATGAAAAGCTCTGTAAGCAAAAATAGAGCTGATAATTTTGGGGCAACAAATTTAAAATGTTTTTCTTCCAACCCCAAACTCTCCCTTCTTAGACAGAGAGACAGATAAGTATGGATAGTTGAGGCAGAATGTAAATAAAGAGCTGCTTTTGGGTTTGAGAGCCTGCAAAATAAAAGGGGACTGGGGTGGGAGGGGTGTGGAGACTTTGGGGTATGAAGGAATGGTGATGGATGTGGTGCAGCTTGGGGCAGGGAAGGAGGGGGGTTAGGATCCTGGATGTGACTGGGATGCTGAGGATAAGGGTTAAGACTAAGAGAAGGTTTAAGTTTCTACGATTACGGCCATGACAACTGGCATGATGGATCTTGAAATTCTCACATGCTGTTTATGTAGTAACTTGCAGTATCTTAACTTGGAAATCTCAATGTATCTTTAGATAAGAGATGGATAATTGTGTACATGGGCGGAGGGGATTTTGGCAGCCAGTCTGGTTATGGCTAACATCTAAAACCACTACCATCTAAACCGATTAAATTCCCAAGATAAAGCCAGACAGAATCATGTGAGCTGGTAGTCTGTGAAGTACAGGAGTTTTCATATACCTCAACTGTTCACTCTTGCGTCTTGTAATAGGGCTGCTTGACCGCATGTTTTTCAAAAAGGTATCCATTCTGGATTAGAAGACTCATTCCATAACTACTTACTATTTTCTGTGGCTGTTTCCTGCACCCTTTTCTTCAAGTTTTCTTGAAATACAGACACCAAACCTGCACTGCATTGTAGTATGGGTATTCATGCCTTAGATGTAAAAACCCTGTGTCCCTCCTTGCTACTTGTATTTTTTGCAGGTTACTTTTCATCTCTTTCTTGTGAAAGACTTAAGCAACAGCAGTCAGCTCATGCTGAGTGGGGGAGGATATGGCAAGTCCTGCAACTACTGTGTTGTGCTGACTTTTTCCTTAGATTTTTATCCCAGTCTTGTTCCTCAAAAGAAAATCAGCTTAGAAACAACTATGTGCATGGGACCTGGCACATCCTTTCTGGCCTCTTGTATTCATAGCATACTCTCCTTTGCTTATCTGTTACATGCTTATGTGTTGCCAGAATATCTGGATATAGCTGGCAGATACAGGACAACCTAAATTTGGAGGAGTACGTAAACTTCTCTTTTAGCTTTGGAGATCTAGACTTGAAATGTTTGTTACATGTCTGGTTTTCCTCTTGAGCTACAGTTCAAGATTCTAGAAACTACCTTTTGGAGCATTTTCTCCTTTTTTCTGGGAAAATGGAGGTAGTACCTGGTGAAGCAACTCATGTTCTGCCATGAAAACAGCATTTTTTTCAGAGAATATCCCATTTTACAGTAAATGAAATGGATTTGTAACTCTTCTTCCTTTTTATTAGGTTACTTCTGTTTTCAATGAAGTGACATCATCTTTTACTTTGAATCCTAAAATTCTACAACAGTTGGACAGCAAACGACAGCAAGTCCAAATGACTGTTACAGAAACAAATCAAGAATGGCAAGTGTTGCACCTGCGAGTCCATACATTTGCTGCGTGTGCAGTTGTGAACCTGCAGCAACTTCCAGAAAAACTGAATCCTGTTATAAAACCCTTAATGGAAGCTATCAAAAAGGAGGAGAATACACTTGTACAAAACTATGTGGCTTCATGTATAGCAAAACTACTTCAGCAGTGTACAACAAGGTCTCCTTGTCCCAACTCAAAGATTATAAAAAATCTCTGCAACTCCCTCTGCGTGGATCCACACCTTACACCTCTAGCAGCATGTCCTGCCCAGCCTCAGAGCAGCCATGAAAACTCTAAAGGTATGATATCTAGGACTGCCAGAATTCTTAAAATGTCTGCCTGTCTCTGAACTGTTAAGATGAGTATTTGAATGAGTCTTGTTTTCGGTGTCTTTAAAATGCCAGCAGCTGAGTCTTCGTTTATCAGTATTTATTTCATTTTAGGTATCTTCAACTACATGCTGTGTGCAACTGATTATGTATATATTTTTAGAAACTTTTGTGTAAGAGACCTTTTTTCCAGTTTTCAGTTATTTACTGTTCTTCAATTATTATCCACTTAATCCTAAGTTTCATTTACATGTGTTTTGAAGCTTTTCATTGACATGGAATCAGCATGGAAATTAAAGTAGTCTGTTAGGGGGGAAAAAGTCTGACTTGTGTTACATTCCCTAGGCTAATAGTAAGATGACAGAATCTGAGGACAGTTTTCAAAAGGAACAATCCTGTGCATACTGTGGGCATGGATTCTTTAAATGACTGTCCCTTGCTCTAAATGTATGAATGGAATGAACAGCACAAATTAAGGCTTTTCATACTGTCAAAGATGCTAACTTGCTTTAGGGTTTGACCATTATACATTTCACTTTTTCGTAATGAATGTGTCTTCCTTTGTCTCAGAGCACAATAACGTTCGTATCTGACTGAAAATTAAGCTGATTTTTGCATAAATAGAAACATCAGCAAATCCAAAGATACTGATGGTGCATGCTATTTTATTATGATAGACATCTTGAACTGTTTGTACAGAACACACAACATAAGTCTGAATCTTTAGAGCATAATGTGTTTTTATGCAAGAACAACTTCTGCAAAGTTTTTATATTTGACTGAAGTTGTTACCTGTGTTAATTGCTGTTTAAGAATTTATGTGGCAGTTTGCACACTTAACCTTTTTCTTGCCGAGTCTGAAATGTGCTCTTTAGCAGAGTTAACTCTACTCTGAAGTTAAATTTTTCCATCCTTGAAGCTGTATGTTTTTGGTGTTTCGTTCTTTGGGGGTTTTTTTGGGGGGGTGGGTTTGTTTCTTTGGTTGGTTTTGGGTGGTGTTTGTGTTTTTGTTTTGTTTTTGGAAGTACATTATGATCTGCAGATGACTTGCAGGTAGCTATCACTTCCACCTATGTTTTAAACAGCAGCTATTCTCTCTCTTCCTTTAGGGCCCAACTCTGATAAAGATGGGATGCATCATACAGTTACTAAGCACCGGGGAATAATTACACTGTACAGACATCAGAAAGCTGCTTTTGCCATCACAAGTCGTCGAGGTCCTACTCCAAAAGCTCCAAAAGCCCCAATTGCAGATCTCCCCACTGGCAGTACTGGAAGCATTCCTACAGAACTTGATGAGGTACATTTCAAAAACTTGCTTTTGCAACTTGATATCCACCCTTCCCTTCCATAAATCTATGATTCTATAAGTTTGAATTCAGTGGAGTTGATGGCATTACAATAGGGGTTCCAGGATCTGTTCAGGAAAGAACCGAACTGACGTCAAGTTTTGTGATACAAGCAGCGTATGTTAATTGATGATGACATTTTACTTCTTTAGTGTGTCATTAAGAAAACTAATACTCCTGAAATATTTCACGTTTAGGACAGGATATGAATATCTCGATATCAATCCATGCAAATGGATTTCCACAAACTGTGCTGTGATTGTGTCCCATTACCCATGTTAGTGTTGGTCATCTCAATGCACAGTGGAAGCTCTGAAGCATTACAAACAGTATCTGAAGCGTGACTGGCTTTAGGATGTACGTGTGACTTCCACGCTTGATACGCTAAATGTTTTTGTTACTGTGTTATTCATATAAAACTTCAGCATGCTTTAATAAGATGCTAGTCAGGACTCTGATTCCTAAATCCTGGTGTAGATTTAGTTCTTAATTGTTGAAGTGATTTTTATTAATTCCACTTTCTGAAGAGGGTTTGAGCAAGAGAAAGGGATTAGTAACAAATCAAGTATTGTTTTGGGGGGAGTTTTGCTAGCATGTTGCTGTTCTTGGTGTTCCCTATATCTGCAGTATCTGAGGTTCTGGAACTGGAACCAGTTGGTAAACCTCTTGATTAAATGGGCCTGTGTAAGCAAAAGCCATATCCCAAAATTTATATGACTTGGAAAATCTTTCATAGCAGATTTTTTTTTTCTTACCTGTGTAAGAAATCAATAACTTGCAAAGAAAAAAATGACCAGCAAATGTGCTCTAGATAGCATTCAATGCTGATTGCTTGTAGCTTATATAACAGTGGGAGCCTCTTAGGAAATAATGGTTATTTTTAATCGTATCTGTCCTCACTGCTTTATGAAATTGTTTAATTCTAGGCTCAGAAACCTTACGTTGTACAGAGAAGAGGAGCTGAATTTGCCTTATCTACTATTGCTAAACATTTTGGTGCTGAAATGGCAACAGGATTGCCACATCTCTGGGATGCTATGGTTGGTTCATTAAGGAACAACATTCACATAAATAACTTTGGTAATTACATTTCTGATTTAGGCTGAGGGGGTTGGTAGGCTGTGTGCAGTATGGCAATCTTAAACTGAACACCTTTTCTGTTTTTAACAGACCGGAAGTCCTTACTGGAAAAAGGAGATGCTCCTGCCCAGGAGTTAGTCAATTCCTTACAGGTTTTTGAAACAACAGCAGCTTCAATGGATACTCAGCTACATCCTCTGGTAATCACATTCCAAAGCAGTTTTTCTATGAAGCAATTAAATATGTTCATTGCCACTGTTTTAAGTCTTAGTTTTGTGAGGCTTCTTTTTAGAAGAAGCCTCTTTTTTTTCTTCTTTTAGCTCAAATAGTGTGTTTGTTGCATTTGCTAGCCTGCCTGTTCTCCAAGTCCTGTATCCTATTCTTGACACACTGAAGGATGTAGAAGGCTATCCTCAGCTGTTATGCTTCAAAGCTATTTTTTTCCCTGGGTCTTCAAGACACTAAATACTGCATTTGTTTGTGCAGGCTGTAGAATCAACCACAAAAGCAAACACCTGCTTACAATTTAGACTTGGCCTACCCTTTTCTGGATGAGATGCCTAAACAAGACTGTGTCCAAAATTTGAGCTATGATAATATTTACGCTGTTGTGTTACCCTGAAATCAGCATCACAGCTCTGCTTTATTTGAATTCTGTATTTCCTAAACCTGGAGAACAGACAGGATCCCTGTGCAGGGAATGCAAATGTTATAGGAGACTTCAGTTATTCCCAATGAGAGTGGATTTGATTAAATTGTAAAAAATTATTTCGTTTTACTCACCAGTCAGTGAGAAAGACTTAGCATCTTCTATGCAGTAGTAGCTGCTGAACTGACTATTTCTACTTGGGAAAGAGATCCTGGAGTTGAGATAGTTCTGTGAAAGTATAAGCTGAATGTAAAACGCTGGGTAAAAAAATCAATAGGAAGTTAAGAAAGAAACAGAACAAGAAAGTCACCATTATGCCTGTATCTGAATACAATTTTCAATACTCGCTTGCCTGCAGTACTACATTTCAGAATAAATATAATAGCACTGGAAGAGGCATAAAGAAACGTAACAAGATGATAAAAATACACAAAAAGGCTCCCATGCAAGGAGTAAGTAGGCCAGAACTTTGTCTGGAAAGGATATGATGGGAAAGGATGAACATAAGGAATGGCTGTAGAATTCTGAGCAGATGGAGAAAATTCATATGTAACATATGGAATTGTTTCTTACCTATTTTAGTAAAATACTGAAGTGATTTTGAATGTGTTTAGCATGTGACATTGAAAGACTTTTTTATATATATATGAAGGTAGTTTATATCTCTATACCTATCTATATGGCGTGTAGTTAATGTGTAGATTGCTTTTGCATACATAATACTGTATGCAGGCTTCAAAAAAAAAATGCAGCAAGTCAGAGGGGTGAAACTGGTTCATCAAAGCTGGTACTTGGGGACGTCCACACTTGGAAAAACCTGACCATCCGTTTTAGATGTCTGACATGGAAATGTGTTTGTGCTGGTGAAAGACATGTATGTGCACATGTACCCCTTGAAGATGTGCATTTCCTTCTGGGTGTCTGTCTTATCACAGAGTTAAGACTCCCAGCATGAATAATTTGTCTGCTTAAGCATAAATGGGAGGAGTCTAGGACAAATTTGGTAGGAGGGAATTTTTTTGATCTATGTATCTGTATTTAAGCAATAATATTTTTTTATTAAAAGTTCTGAGTGCTTAGTACTGTAGTTTTCCAGTGTGAAACACTTCCTTAAGTATGAAGAGCTTTAATTTGCATTTTGACTAAAATCCATATCATTTTGTTACTCTCTGAATTTTAACTGTATTGGGGAGAAACACTTGTTCAAAGTTCAATTGTCTTTTTCTTCTGAAACAATGTTTTGGTTCTGAACAATCAGAACTTGTTAAGGAGCCATTTCAAGCACTCTTTAGGAGGCAACAGTGACTTTAAAAGACTGTTTACTTGAAAAATAGTTCAGTAATTTGTTTATAATTCATGTTAACCTTTTTTCCTTCACCCTCTTCTTCAGCTAATACAGCATTTGCCTCACCTTTATATGTGCCTTCAACATCCCAGCACTGCAGTGAGACACATGGCTGCTCGCTGTGTTGGTGTTATGAGCAAAATCGCTACTATGGAAACAATGAATATCTTCCTGGAGAAAGTTCTGCCGTGGTTGGGAGCAATAGACGACAACACCAAACAAGAAGGTGCAATTGAAGCCCTTGCGTGTATCCTTGCTTGAGCATTCAAAACCACAGAAACCTCTTAGCAGTTGTATAATTTGGGGGAACAAAAACTTGCCTGAAAAAATGGGAGGAGGAATGAAATAAAATGTTAAGCTGTTTTCCTTCTGTGGACAACAAATAGAAGGAACTGTCATTCCCATTGCCTTTATCTATCAAACTAAGTTTGGTGGAGCTGTTTGTTTCTCAGACCATGGAATTCACTGGGCTAAATGTAACTGGATAGATCAGACTTTTTTCTCCATTGCTTTGTTATTACAAATCTTGCTGACTTGAATGTAATGTATTAATGGCTTTTTCCTATTGAGTCTACCAGGTATATAGCGATGTCAGACAATCCTGAACTGGTAAAAACTATTTCCTTAATAACTGATGCAGGTGTAATGGAGCAGCTGGATGTTGGTATTGTTCCATATATTGTTCTTCTAGTGGTTCCAGTTCTGGGTAGAATGAGTGATCAGACAGACAGTGTACGTTTTATGGCTACTCAATGCTTTGCAACGCTCATTAGACTAATGCCTCTTGAGGTAAGCTTGAGTTGTAAGTATACCAAGTATGTGTACCTCCACTTTTTCACCAGCCACAAAGTCCAAGTGTACTAAATGCTGAATAAGTAACTTTTTATACAAGTTGAGTCCATTATCAGGTAATGGAAGATGTCCTTTATAATATGAGTGAATTGGACCCTCTGTTAGTAACTTTCTAAATTACAATAAAATTTCTCTTTATAAGAAATTCTTTTCAACTGCTTACATCATGAAAAGTGTATGTTCATTAATACTGCGTGTAATGCTTCTTTTGCTAGTTTTGGCCCAAAAGTAATTGGTAGTTACGTGTGTGCTCTCCCTAAGTATGCGTGGTGGTATGTATGCGGTCATGAGAAATACATATAAAAGCAGTACTGATTTAAAAGGGAATAAATGAAATTGCTGTAATAGAAATAGTGTGAAGTCAAGTACAGTTACTTATTCCTAGCTCCTGAAATCAAAAAGCCCCACTCGACAGCTGTGGGCAAAATATTGCTTATGTTATGATGCACTAGTGTTTAATCAGTACAGATTGGCTTCAGGTTTTCACTCCTCTGACTTCCATACCTCAGACACTTACTAATACTGCACTTCAAGGAATACAAGGCTTCTAAGGAACTGATTTTCACCACCAGATGGTAATAGAAGACAGTTCAGGATTTGTTTGCATGCTTCTAATGGGGGGAAAAAAAGTCAGTTTAATGGGTTTAGTATCTTTGACCATCTTAATCTTTAACAACCTTAGAATCTGATAAGTAGCGATCTGCATTAAATGGAGCCTGGCCTTGCTGAATGCTTACACTGAAATGTTCAAAAAGTTGACAGTGAGTAAAGAAGAAATTAATTTTTGGCACGCTGTGGTTCATTCGAATGCCATTCGCACCTGTGCCCTTCATATGCATTTAAATACAGTCTCATAGGATACATGGAGCTTAGATTTGTTTTTTTAAAGCTATTTTAGTATAATTTAGTGAGCATTTCTGAAAAATGTAGAATACTTGTTTTATTAATTGCATGATCAGTGAGCATTTCTTTTCTGTAGTTGCTGAAGATCTCCTTGAAGGCTTCCTTTTCCAGTTAAGGAACTCAGTATCAGATATTGAACTATATTAAATATGCAGATTTAGAAATAGGCAAACTTGGAGTGAAGTAGATTATTAATGAGAGAAAATACCAGTGGTGTTGTGGGACGGTCTTTTGAATGCCAGCAGTTTTAAATGTTAGGCCAAGCAGGACTTAAATTGATAACTACAGAGGGGCTGGAGTCATCTCAGTGAAAATAGTAGAGGTAAATTGGTAGGGACTGGAGAAATAGATGGTTCATGGGAAAATGCTTTATTAAGGAACCCTTTTTTGAAATGAAATAAATTTATTATCAAGTTTTCCTAAAACAAGTTTCACACCTGCTTTGCCTGGGGGAAAAAAAACCTTAGAGTGATGTTTTATGGATACAGTTCTACTTTTTTACATAGGAAGACTTTTTAGGGTAGTCTTTCAGATATTTTATAAGACAAACTCTCACAGTTTTCAGTAGTTACAGTGGTGGTATTGAAACAAAAAACCACCTTTTTGCTCTTCCAATTTCATGTCCCTGAAGCATGAGTTCTGTAACAAAACACAGACTGTTTAGTCTTTTGTGTTTATTGCTGGCATTTCATGTACTACCTGACATGCAAGACCTGAATTCAGCTGCAGGATAAGGAACAGTGATAGAGGTCTGAATAAGCTTGGAGTTTCTAACCTGTGTGTTTCTTTTAGTCTCTAATTGTGAGGAATTGGAAACAATAGCAATAAATTAGTTGGGGAAACCTAGCTATGTTCAGTTTCCAGTATCTTTATGCTCAATTTCATTATTTATCCAAACGTAAAAATGAAATTATGACTGAGAGGATTGCAAGATAGATGGTTCAAATTAACCTGTCCTGTTTATTGAGAAGCAATCATGTTGCGAGTTGACAGTGTTATCCAAACATAAAAATGAAATTATGACTGAGAGAAGGATTGCAAGATAGATGGTTCAAATTAACCTGTCCTGTTTATTGAGAAGCAATCATGTTGCGAGTTGACAGTGTACTTAAAACTAACTGGCAGGGTATTTACACTTCATACATGCCCTTTTAAAAAGGAGGGTAGGAACAGCAGTGGAACAAGTTGTCTGTGTATGCGTGTATTTACATACAGTATTGGAGCACTTCTAACATCTGAAATCTGGGTTAGTTTTTCCCCTTCCCTATTAACCTTGTATATAGTGGAATTATTTGATAGTTTTTTCTCAGCCAGGAGCCCTCTCTTAGTAAAACTAACTAAAGATGGAGGTGGCCCAGAAAACTGGGATGACAGATGTGATGATGGCAAAAATCAGTGTATCTTTTGCTACTGTACATTATTAGCAAGCAAGAATGTCTGAGCATATTTGGTCCCCAGATACAGCTTCAGGCTTCTGGCCTGGTACAAAAGTACCTAGGAAGCCAAGGTCAGCTGCTCCAAACCTGGAGAGGTTTAGGTTTTTTGTTTTTCCTAATATTTTCCAACTGCTTGAACTCAACCTACAGATTTCAGTATCACTTGAGATCTAATTCTACTAAAATATGTAGAGGGAGGAAGGAAAAAAAAAAAGCCACAATCTACCATCCAAAGTTAGATAGATGAAGGAGAAATGGGTGTCAGAGGATTCTCTAGCCTGTAGTAGATAAACTCTGATTAGAGGTATAATAGCTTAGCCTTTGTAAAATCTTAGAAGCATGACCAGGACTTCCTCTTTTTTGTGTGACTGTATCAAGCTTTTCAGTGTCATCTTCATGGCAGAATTTGTCTTTTGCTTCCTACAGTCCCAGATGAGTTGATCTGCAAGGAACCAAACAAGTATAGCACTGAGTTTGGATTTATACAATTGAGAGGACTGCAGATCTTTCCCATCTGTTTAAAATGTCTAAGCTACTATGAGGTTTTACTTCTTACTGTCTGTGTGAGAATTAAGTACTGTAGCCCTTACATTACTGCTATAAAAATATTGTTCTAGGCTGGTATACCAGATCCACCGAACATGTCTGAAGAACTAATCCGAATGAAGGCTAAAGAACGTCACTTTCTGGAACAGCTACTGGATGGAAAAAAACTGGAAAACTATACAATTCCAGTACCAATCAAAGCAGAGCTCAGAAAATACCAGCAGGTAACAGCTTATACTTCAAAAGAGCAGTAAGTTCCAGCCTGCTGGGATTTTTATGGAAGAGTAGGAGTTGTTCGGGTGCTGGGTTTTTTTGCTTGTGGGATTTTTTTTTTTTTACCTGTGCAGTGTGTATCTTGGACTCCTGGACAAGGAAGAACAAATTGAGTAATGCATGCCACTTATACTGGTTTTTCTCTTAATGATAAGTTTTTTTGCCCTCCTGGATTTTGTAGTTTTTGTGGGGGAACGGCCAATGGGCTGAGCCTTGCCTAGGTTGACTGGCAGCTCACCACTGCAAAGCCAGGCCTTGTACTGTTTGGCTGCTTATGTTTCTCCTTTCATTCCCCTCTGCTTTGAGTCGAAGGGCTGTGGTGGATGCGTTTATGGTGGGAAACAAGCTCATAGTTTGGCAGTGACTGACGACAGAACGTACAGGTGTTTGAACTGAAGGATAACTAGCCAAAAGCTGGCTCGCTCTTCTGAGGCTTTACACTTTTTTGTGATTTCAGGATGGAGTGAACTGGCTGGCATTTCTCAATAAATACAAACTTCATGGAATTCTTTGTGATGACATGGGCTTGGGAAAAACTTTACAATCCATTTGCATTCTTGCAGGTGATCATTGCCTCAGGTGAGCTTAAACAAATAACGTTCTATCGTAAGGACTTTACTGATAGGTTTTATCTGTGGTGATGACTCTGGACATAGTCCTGGGCAACAGGCTGTAGGTGGCTGTGCTTGAGCAGCTGTGGGCTTGGACCAGGTGGCCTCCACAGGTCCCTTCCCACCTCAGCTATTCTGTGAAAATACATTTTTTTCAAACTTGTTTTGATATTCTTAAAGGGCTCAGGAATACGCAAGAACAAAACTGGTGGACAGCGTTCCTCTTCCCTCTTTGGTGGTGTGCCCTCCTACACTCACAGGACACTGGGTGGATGAAGTGGGCAAATTTTGCTCCAAAGAATATCTTAATCCTTTGCACTACACAGGCCCTCCTACTGAGAGAGCAAGGTAATGCATTTCGCATTTATGACTTGGGTAGAGTAAAATACCACACGCGCAATTTTGCAATTCACTTTAGTACTACTGCTGCTGAAGTGTAGTTTGTGGGCATGATAAAACTCGTGATGGTGCCTTTAAAGGCTGAAATAACATATGTAAGGAATGCTTTAGTTATGATCTCCTTTTTTTCTTAAGATTACAACACCAGGTGAAAAGACACAACCTCATAGTGGCTTCATATGATGTTGTGAGAAATGACATTGACTTCTTTAGGTAAGGACTGCTTTGTTTTCTGAGTTTTTTAATAGCTTAGAATTTTAAATGCTACCTAAGTCTATGTTGTTCTTTTCTAGAAATATTAAGTTTAATTACTGCATACTTGATGAAGGCCATGTAATAAAGAATGGAAAAACAAAGCTGTCAAAAGCAGTAAAACAGTTGACTGCCAACTACAGGATAATTCTTTCTGGGACACCAATCCAGGTAACTGTTCCTTTTTTCCGAAGGAGTTGGGTGAGTAGTAGAAAACAAGCAGGAGATCTATTTTGCAGTCCATTTAATTATGCCTTCTATCAGAGTGGTCTTGTTCAAAGTATACATTGTAAATTAAAAAAAAAGCTTTTAATTGCTAAATGCTTGAAACTACATCTCTTCCTTTCCTGGTACACCCCCATGTACAGAGGAATGGGTGCAGGATCTGTGGTACTAATGGGGCTTGAAAGCTGGCAACAAGACTTTCTCTAGCACTTGTTCTTAAAGTAGCAAGCAGGGAAGGGAAAGAAAAAAAATGGTGAAATTAGCAAAAAAACTCTACTCTGAGAACTCCAGACCTGGGGCTTTGTCCTAATGACTTGTCTGTGGAGTCTCTGTCTCATCCAGGACTAAGATCACTGGAGTGTCTTGGGTTTTGTTGTCCAGAAGAACTCAGGGTGTGTCTTAAGTCATCAGACACAGCAGGAAGCCTGTTTATATGGCAAAGTGCATGTACAGGTCTTCTTGTACCTCAGGTTGATGAAAGAGCCACCAAGTTCCAGGAGCGCAGAAGTACGTTGAAGTGTTGTTTGTAGTGTTATACAGGCAGCGTTTAAAGTATGTATGGAAATGTTTTTGGTAACTCATGACAATTTATTACTCTTTAAAAATATTTTAACAAACACTTCTTTTCTGTTCAGAATAATGTCTTAGAGTTGTGGTCGTTGTTCGACTTCCTTATGCCAGGATTTTTGGGTACCGAACGCCAATTTGCAGCTCGTTACGGCAAACCAATACTGGCAAGTAGAGATGCCCGAAGCTCCAGTCGAGAACAAGAGGCGGGTAGGGATCAAATGTTACATCTTGGTTTTCTTGGTTTCTTCCTTTAAATGAGAACTTTTCATGAAAAGAGAAAGTGCAGTTGGCTCCAACGTAAGAGGTTGGATGGGCTGAATGTTTTCAAAACTTTTTTACTCCTCAAATATTGCTTCCATTGCCTTCGCTAGGGGTTCTTGCAATGGAAGCGCTGCACCGCCAAGTTCTGCCATGCCTGCTAAGGAGGATGAAAGAGGATGTACTGCAAGATCTTCCACCCAAAATTATTCAAGATTATTACTGTATTCTCAGTCCTCTACAGGTATGCTTAAAAAGTGGCTGGAAGTTTAGCTTTTTCAGCACAGTTAAGACCACAAAGGAACAACTTCTGTATTCCCGGGTCAACCTGATGTCACCTCTGGCGTTCTCTGGGACTAACAGGACTAACAACAAGTTTTCCTAGTATGTGTTTAAAAACTAATTTCAGTCCAGTTGCAATAGAGTGTTTCTTCAGCTCAGCTTCTGGCATTGTTCTACAACCACATCAAGGCATGTGCAGATTTTTGAAAGAATACTTTCCAAACTGAAAGAGAACAGATTACAAGAGATGCATTGTTAATGTTGACCTTGTACTACATATAATAGTTTTCTTGATTTATGGTAATTCAGAACTTTCGTTTGCAACTAAATTCTAAAAATTACTGTTTGTGTGTCTTCTGCTGGGGGAAGCGTGCTCATTCTCTTCTCTGGGGCCTGGTCTACAGGTTCAGCTTTATGAAGATTTTGCCAAGTCTCGTGCCAAATGTGATATTGATGAAACAGTTTCTTCCATTTCACTGAATGAAGAAACTGAAAAACCAAAGCTTAAAGCTACAGGTCATGTATTTCAGGTACAGATTTCTTCAATAACTTGTACTACCTAGTTAATTTATTTCTGTAACTGTATTTCTGGGTTTAATAAAAAGTAAAAATAGTTAGATCATATGGCCACAAATGTATAAGCTAAGTAAAATAATTAGATTTTGGATCAGACTACCTGGAATGTGATGTATAGCTAGTATGTTCATGTTTTTGTGTCTTAAGTCATATAAAACTGTCTTGAAATTTTTAATGTGTTCATCTGTTTCACGGATCCTGCATACTACTCTCAATTAAAAACTGATTGCTGAAAGTGCAGAACCTCAAAACAAGAGGGAACTAATTTTGATTTCATCAGTTGTTACTTGTAAAACATGAACCAGAAAGTTTCCTTAAGGTTAGATCTGAAATTATGAAGGTTCATGATCTTACAGACTTGCAGATTAAGTTTTGGGTCCTTGCAGACAGTAACTCTCAGAGGCTCTGCACAGCTCCCAAACCCATTTAGTATATCCCACACTCCCATGAAGGTGTAGGAAGTAGCACTCTTTGCACTGTTCCTGCAATAGGAACCAAGATCCCCATGCTCCTAACTGTTACTGGATACAGTTTGAAATACAGGTTTTATTAATATAAATGTGTAACTTTATTTTAATTAAAATATACCCTAAGGTCCAAATTGTGGAACTTGGCTGGGGGGCTCCAGTACTTATAACCAATTTTGTTCATCCTTTTTCTCTAACTATATGTTGTTGACAACCATGTCTTTTTGAAATTCATTTCCTAAACAATTAAAGGCATTGCAATACTTGCGGAAGCTATGCAACCACCCAGCATTAGTGTTAACGACCCAACATCCAGAATATAAAAGAATCACAGAGCAACTTGCAGCTCATAATTCATCCCTTCGAGATATCCAACATGCACCCAAGCTGTCTGCGTTAAAGCAAGTAAGTAGACGTGCATGTTGTGCTTTGCGTTTCCTAAATGTCTCTGCTGATGTTAGGGTTTAGAAGGCTTCGTGTAAGACTTCAGCACTGTGAAAACTGATCTGAAGGTATCTCTTATTCTGTTTCTTACTCCTGTCCCTCTTGTTACAGAAAAACTTTTCTCCTATTTATTGCATAGGAGACTATTAGCTTGATAAAGTTAGATTGCATTAAGTAATTAAATTCTGTGATAAGTGAAGCCAAATGAAGAAACTTACTATTCTGTCAACTCTTAAATTTTTCATCATTTGATAGTGAAACCGACCTTTGCATTATGTCATTTAAGTGACTGTCATTTAGACTTCCTTCGGTAATTTGTTTTTTATTTCTACTTCTGATCGTCCATCTGTGTCAATATTTAAATCTA
This sequence comes from Eurypyga helias, assembly GCF_000690775.1. Lineage (NCBI taxonomy): Eukaryota > Metazoa > Chordata > Aves > Eurypygiformes > Eurypygidae > Eurypyga > Eurypyga helias. The sequence goes on from NW_010261503.1 coordinate 25,345, forward strand.
CCGTCATTTTGATGGTACACTTTAATGCTCTTTTACTTGAAGCTGCTGCTAGACTGTGGCTTGGGGAATGGTGGATCTTCAGAAAGTGGTACAGAAGCTGTTGTGGCCCAGCACAGAGTACTCATCTTCTGCCAACTTAAAAGCATGCTGGATATAGTGGAGCATGACCTTCTCAGACCTCAGCTACCTTCAGTTACTTACTTGCGACTAGATGGCAGCATACCTGCTGGCCAGAGGCATTCCATTGTTTCACGGTAAGCGTGTCCCTTCATAACCAATATGAGGCCAAGTTTAATGAACTTCATTATTCATATGGTACAGACTTGTTCTTTTTTCTGCCTCAAAGCAGTTGAGGATCATAAGTTAATTATTTAAATGAAATTTACTGTGCTTCACTCTTTTTGTATGCAGGTTTAATAATGACCCATCCATAGATGTTCTTTTGCTCACCACCCACGTTGGTGGGTTGGGACTTAACTTAACAGGGGCTGATACAGTAGTATTTGTGGAACATGACTGGAACCCAATGAGAGACCTGCAAGCCATGGATCGGGCACATCGCATTGGGCAGGTGAAAACCTCTTAATTTCCCCTAAGTTTTTTCCCTTACTGAACTCCTCCTGTTTATTCCGTTTGGAGTAAGGTGGTAGCATGTAACAAAAGTGGTGTCTGGAGGTTTCCACATGAGCTGAAGTGTGTACTTACCTTGTCCCCATCTTGGAACGCTTTCTCTTCTGTACTTCCTGAGCTGCTGAGGAGAGGCCAGGGAAGAATCACCCTTTGGTGGAGGAAGAGATGCAGCTGAGACAAGGAACTGATGGGAAGCCCCACAGGGCTGTCCTGCTCTGACACCTGGACAGGGAAAGTGTGACTGCTGTTAGTCTCCCTCTGTGGCTGTAAAAAGCAGTGAATTCTGAACTTCCTGAGTACAGGTTCCATTGCAGGTGCCTCCACTGTATGCTGGCATAGTCTCATTCTTTTTGTCTAACGTCGGTCAGACTCACTGAGTACAATCACTGAAGGGTAACTCCAAGCCAAACTGCTGTATTATGCTAGAAGGTTAGAAGTATAACTAGAAGATTATGCTGTCTTGAATACCTAAGATGGTACTCTTTAGCTAAGTGTGCTTTTTTCCTTTCTTTCAGAAACGTGTTGTTAATGTGTATCGCCTGATAACCAGGGGAACTCTGGAGGAGAAGATCATGGGTCTTCAAAAGTTCAAAATGAATGTTGCAAATACGGTGATCAGCCAAGAAAACGCAAGCCTGCAGAGCATGGGAACAGAACAGCTTCTTGATCTGTTCACTCTTGACAAGGTGAAGAACTGGTTTTACCAATCCCTACCAAAAATAGAGTAAGCTTAGAGAAAAGGTTTGCTTTCAAGTGTAAAATTTAATCAGATGAACATTTGAAGTTGGAATGTTGAATAGTCGACAGATCTAAAAAACAGGAAGTAATGTTTCCCCAAAAGATTAATTAAGACTTGAAGAATTCAGTATATTCCTGAAAACATTATTCTGTATGTTAATTGACTTTGGGTTTTTTCTGTTTGTGCAGGATGGCAAAACTGAGAAAGCAGATACCTCTACCTCTTCTGGGAAAGCATCAATGAAATCAGTACTCGAAAATCTTGGAGAACTATGGGATCAAGAGCAGTATGACACTGAATACAGTCTTGAAAACTTTATGCATTCATTAAAATAACCATCATATATTCGTAATACAACTGCTGCTAGTTCACGTACTTTTCTGCTGATATTCAGCAAACTTCAAAGCATATATAGTGAACCTTTAGCGTAATGTGTAAATAGACTTACTGAAAGAAGAATCTTCAGAAGACTGGCACTGAGTAGTGTCACCTGTTTCACTGAGGAGTTACTCTGTCTTAAACGTTTGCACTGTATAAAAAAACTTTAAATGTAAGCATTGTGAGGTGGATTGAATTCTACTTGTTCTGAATGGCTGCACATTCTTACTTGGTAGAAGAATAAAACAAAGCAAGTTTTTACATATGTTAACAAGTGTTACTTCTGTTTGAAGTTAAGTCCACCCTTAGTTCTTTCTGTACCTAGGATAGTTTTGTACAGTTGTTTCAGTGAGTACTTCAGGTTGTTCAGTGCACACTTTTCTTTTAAACACAACTTTTAATGGTGTATTAAAAAACAATTTTTGACTTAAACTTCCATTCGGATCATTTCAGGACTTGTATCACCCAAGGCAAAGCCTAGAAGCCTTGAAAGTATTGAATAATGAAATGGCACTAGGGATGTGCACCCACCTTTGTACGTTGAGTATAAATATATTATGCTCTTCAGTCTTTTGACACCATCTTGAGAGAACAGCTGACTTGAACTTTTTAATGTAATGAGCTATATTAAATACAGGTAATGGCCTATTTGAGGCCAAGTTTGCATCCTATTAGCAGGGGTGTACTTTTTTAATTTATCTATAAGGCTAGAATATAGCCACTTTGAGAGATGCATGTATTCAGTATGTTTCAATCCTATATATTTTTTTGTAACTAAAAGAAGAAACTAAATATAGACAGACATTTTCCAGAAGTAGATTTTACACTGTCCTAGGATTCTAAAATCCATGCTAAATAAAGTGACTGTTTACTAAACTGATGCATGATTTAAAGCTTCTTAAAGGAATAGGGAGGACTTTCTTTCTTTAGGAGAAAGTATACATAGAAATGCCTACATTCAGTTTGAGGGAATTGAGTAGCTGAAATTGTGTCACAAAGATAGTAAAGGATTTCAGTAGCAGTGAGTGAGAATAATACGGCTGTATGTTACGCAGCCTTTTATAAAAGGGAGGCAGTAGTAAAAGTGTGTTTCTAGATGTGCATATGTACCAGTATATGCACTTTTTATAAATATTAAATTATAGATAACTTACAGCAGTTGTCTGAATACATAGAATATATGTATAAATATAAAACCTAAGGTTTGTAGCTTGCTGTGTGCTTAAGCATCGGAGCTTAAAAACCACCAGAGACCTCAACTATATAAAATAAGATTGTTTTAAAACTATATGAAACAAGACTGTTCTGCAGCATTGGAGATTGAGTAATGTCACATTTCAGTAGTTATGAACTGCCATATTGTAACTAAATTAGCATTCCATGAAAATAAACAAAACTGGGAATATATAACTTTGTATGTTGTGTATGTCCACATGTAGGGGTGGGTTTTTTCCTCTAGAGAAGAACTCTTTCACAGTAGCCAACTAGGTAGAAAACGAATGCTTTTGGAAATTACAGCTGAATTACTAGTATTATATTAGTCCATTTCTACCTTCATACACAGACTATTTCTGTTGTGCTTTCAACTGATTATCCAAGTGGGGGAGAGGCAAGATGGGGCTTCATGTTCTGTTTGCAGAGAAATTACATTGCTGGAATACTGGGTATTTCAAGATAACTTGGTGCAGTAATCTGGTGATAGTGCCCAGAAATGAGGCATTTGAATAAAGAAACCTCTTATTTAGTCATAAAACACCTCATATGTTCAAGAGTTTTATTAGTTGCAGTGGTAAGAAAAGACACAGCCAAGGACTGCTTTCAACTGGTTATTTATCATGTTGAGGTTGCTATGCAACCATAATACTCTTAGTGATGGCTGTCTTGGATATGACATCAAAAATACTCCTGAACCTGGAAGATGGGGGGGAGCAGAACCTAGATTATTTCAAGATTATTATATGTACTGACTGATCTTAATTCACAGAACACTTAACACTTGAAAAATGGAAACCAGCAGGAACACTGCAATAAGTATATATTAAAAAAAAAAAAAAAAGACATTTTCAGTTCCCTTAATACTTGACCAAGAGTTTCTCTATGCTTTCCGAGGTAGCAGACCATTTACCATTCTCTGGCTTGTCAGTGCAGTGTTCTCGGTGCACAAACAGGACTCACAAGAAATATGTTCTTGGAATGCCTCTAACTGCACCTGACTAGTTTTAGTGGCTATTCAGCTGGACCAGACCTGAGCTCGGCTGAAACAAAAACCCCAGAGCGCACACCGAGTCTGCGCAAACACGCCTCCTGGAACGTCTGTAGCCTGAGAATCCCACCTGACAAATCTTTCTCGGTGCATGTCGCCCTTCGAGTCTGCTTACGCAGGAAGCTGCTCGCTTTCTGCAAATGTAGTTACAGGAGGGGTGGGTGTGTGGGTTGGTTGGTTTAATCCTGCCCTCTAATGCTTTTGGAGGTGTTTTTTCCCAGCTTGCTGAAATCAAAATTACACTGAAGATCCACGGTATGCATACTCATGGCTTAGCTGAACTCATTTGAGTTGAAGTTCAGGATTTTGCTGTAGTCCTGTGTACTAGGTGCTTGTTAGCTCTAGAAAGCTTGTGTTTTACCTTAAGCATTTGTCTTTAAATCTGGTAATGTTACACTTCCCATTAGTGGTATCCCTGACTTTACTACCATCTGGTGGTTCTATAGGTTACTAAGGCAATGAGCACATATTTCTAATTCAGTCTTGATTCAAGCAGAAGTAGGGCAACTGAAGCCATGTTAGGAATTGTGGAGAACTTCCAAGATGAAAACATTCACATATATAAGATTTGATTACCTTGATTCTGAGTGGCAAATAATGCAGTGTTTAACACATTCTATGAAAAAGTTAGCAAGATCTTCTGCTAACACAAACAGCCCTAAGGCTGAATTTACATTAAGAGTTGCCCCTTAAACCCATTTTAGTACGTCAGCATGTGAAGGACTACACAAACTCTAATGGTAAGCTCTGCCAGATCTTGGCTGCTTTAAACGGAAGAAAAGAATAGCTGAAGAAACAAAGTACTTCACACCAGACAACACCAGGAAACTCAAACATGGATTTAGGAACTTTGTTATGTTTTCTTCCCCTTTCCCTCTGCCAAACCTTTAAAAAGTCACGTGCTCAAAACTTGCGCTACTTTCTCAGAACAAGTGGAGAGGTAGCTCAGTGCTGGGTGTCTGTCGTTAATTTAGCCAGTAATCAACAACCCCACGCTCCTACACGGGACAGCCCGCAGTATTTTCGCCTAACGTAAAATTGAGACTACGATTTGCTAAGTTGCAAGAGGAAAATTCCACATACTAAAGGAAAACATCTACTGCTCGATTGCCATTTTCAGATGAGGCAAGGAAGGTGATCCAGAGAGCAGCAACTTCAAGCCCATAAATTCAGATTCAAGTACAAAAACTGCGGGAAAAGTAGGGAATGGTGAAGTGCAGACATGGGGAGAAAGGAAGAGTAATACGCTGCATCCTGCCAAAGGGCTGTTCTGGGAACACGGTAAATTGAACTAATCTGCAGGTCAGCGCCTTAGAAAGAGCTGAGCTGTCGGAACATGCTGGCCACGTCTCCAATACACTCCGGTTCCAGGGGGCTGTGCAGGGCGATGCTGCGCTGTCCATGCCAAGTCTGCGCCGGCCAGAGATTTCCCTTATTTCAGAGTAATTGTCTTTCATAGTTTTTGCAGGATGGCTGCTTAGATACTCCACCAAGAAAACAGGAATACCTGCAGCAAGCGCGTTGAGTGGTTAGCCGTGGTGCGCTTTTAGCTACTGTTTCTGTGTTATTTCTTTTTGAAGAAGTATTTTTCTCCCCGGATACACGTTTATGCATTCTGACCCTATTTCGCATGACTCATGCTGCACTTACAGTGATTTAATTATCAATCACAGCCTAGCATCCCAGAAATAAAGACTTCAAGTACAAATCTGTAATGATAAGCCAAGGGGAGAGCTAATGCTGATGTTCAAATCTGCCTGCTTTTGCGAGTTAGTAAACAGAGCTTGAAAAAAAGTCAGTTGTAGGTGATCTCTGCCACAACCAAAGGAAGAAGACATTAAAAAGACATCAACCCCCAAAAAGCAACGCACTGATTCTTGCCTCTCTCTGAATCAGAGCTACTTCACATGGGAGCGAAATTGATTTTTGACTGTGTGCCACCACAACAAGCATGGCTTTAGGTGGAAGCCGCACTGCATTTTGGTCTATTTCCCCACACTGCCCGCATCTCCACTCAGTATACAAACACTTCTCGGACACTCACAACTGTTCCCCCTTGGTGCCTCTGTCTTGCAATCACATCACTCACACAACACAACGATCTTGTCAACCAAACGAGAAGTACTGAGGTGCTATTTCCTGTTCCTTTGGAAGTTTGGATACCTAGATAAACATGGACAAAGTTCGTATCTATGCATAGTCAAAATACTGCCCACACTCATGTTCAGGAGAATGTATTTTCAAGACACTGGAGAAAAGCCTCATGCACACTAATCAAACCAACCCTCAGTCACAGCCCATCAGTGTTTGTTTACGATTAATTTAGTGCCCACCCACTTGAGCATCATAGTGGTTAAGTTACCCGTTCATTTTCAAGTTGGAAAGGACAATGTGGCAGAATCCGAAGTTAATGCTTCTGCTTCCTTTGCTGCTCCTGTAAGCACTTCAAGATGTGAGCAGCATTTCAGACTTCTCACAGCTGGTGCTGTCAGCAGATGTTAACGATTGTTTATTAGATGCGGAACCGTGTGTTATCACGGTTACATCACTCTGGCTGTGCCCGTTACCTGTCAGCCACGGAGCAAGGCAGCAAACGCAGCACGAGGAGTGAACAGAAACACCACGGCCGCTTACATGGGCTTGCGTGGCACCAGGGAAAGCGAGGGAGGACGAAGGGACGTCAGAGGCACTTGCAAGGCGCCCATTTTCCCTGGCTGCTTGGTTTATTTCTCCAAGTTCCCACCGTGCAGTGGTTTTGGCTCAGTATAGATGTAGTCACAGCTCCCAGAGCCACCACAGCACAGCAGGGGAAGAGAACCGGCTCCCTTACCCCTGGGAGCCCCGTGTGACGCTTCGCCCTCTTCTCCTCGAGCAGGAAAAGCGGCT